>NC_056522.1:278176394-278265588 GCF_019175285.1 Sceloporus undulatus
TCATCATCATCATCATCATCTGTGTAAAGAAAGGGAACCTTACTATTCTTTTTTTTGAGACTGTTTGTGTCCCACTCTGGTAGACAGGCAGCATATAAATAAATAAATGAATGAATAAACAAATATTATTTATTGTTCTCTGAAGATGCCAGCCACAGATGCTGGTGAAACATCAGAAAGAAACTCTGCTAGAACATGCCCACATTGCCCAAAAAACCCACAAAAAACTATGGATGCTGGCCATGAAAGCCTTCGACTTTAAATATTATTTCCTTTACCAGATGCTTAGCCCACTGAATACAAATGTACATTTTGAAAAGATTCTCTCCCATGCCAGACAGCAGTGAAGAATCAGTTTATGCTGGGTTGTACTTTTGTTCTTTCAAGTAAACACCAGTAGATGGCACTGAAGATTTCCCCCCCTTAATCCTTCAAGGCTTCTTTCATATAGGGATGCCCCATGACATATAGGAGTGATGAATGGGTTCTGCCTTTCCTAGCATTATCATAGGGGTAAAACAGACAGCCCCGAAGGAGCAGCTTCTGGCCACCCCTTTGATTGCCAGATTGGGACTGTGGCAACCACACACCACAGCCCTGATCTGGCATTTTCCTGGCTCAAAAAGAAGTGGCAGAAAGCTCCTCCTTTTTTGAGCTGGGAAACAGCTGGCTTTGCTGTGGTGGTGACAGCTTTTCAGCATTTCTGCGGTGTGCTGCGTGTAAACACTGCCCCGCAGAACTGCTGTGAAGCCGCCATACGTGAGGTCAGCCGTGTGGCTGGTTACTGGCACACCTAGATCTGCCCACATCACACCAGTTTTAAAATCCCTTCACTGGCTGCCTATTAGTTTCTGGGCAAGATACAAAGTATTGGTTTTAACCTTTAAAGCTCTACATGGCTTGGGTCCTGACTTTTGCGGGATCGCCTTCTCCCATATCATCCTCCCCGCACTCTTCATTCCACTGGGAAGAATCTGCTTCAACCAAAGAGGACTAGACTTTCTGCAGTGACCCAGCGATCCTTTTCAGCAGCCGCTCCTAGACTCTGGAACAACCTGCCAGAGATCCATCAGATTACCACTTTGGAAACATTTAAACAGGCTATTAAAACAGATCTCTTTCGACAGGCCTTTTCAGATTAGAACATCCTTGTTGACCTGCCTCCTCCCCTCTCTCTTTTTCTCCCATTATCCTCCATCTTTACCTTTTACTCTACCTGACCTCTGCTTGAGAATGTTTTATTTCATTTTAATTTTTATTGTACACTAATGTTTTTTTTTAAACTTTTCTTCTTGGTTTAATCTCTTTTTAGTGTTTAATTGTGTTTTTATGACGGGGGATCTTGGAATTTTTTAATGCATTTCTCTTTTAACTGTACCTTGTTTTACTGCTGTAATCCACTTGGATTCCTTGAGATTAAGCGGAATACAAATTATTATTAATTATTATTATTATTATTATTATTATTATTATTATTATTATTATTATTCCTGGCAGTCTGGGGGTGTGCACTGTTTGAGCACCTAACCCCCATGCTGCCAGGAAGCCGGCTCTTAGAATCACAGAGTTGGAAGAGACCGCAAGGGCTATCCAGTCCAACCCCTGCCATGCAGGAACTCTCAATCAAAGCATCCCCAACAGATGGCCATCCAGCCTCTGCTTAAAGACCTCCAAGGAAGGGGACTCCACTGCACTCTGAGGGAGTGTGTTCCACTGTCGAATGCCGGTCTGTTTTGCCCCATACTTTCTAGTAAGTAATTCCTTTTCACGTTGTGGCCAAAGTACGTTGGCCTCAATTTGTTTCAAGGGATAGTTTAGTCTTGATTTGTTCCAGAATCTGTTTGTCTTTTTTTTAGCCATCCATGGTATCCACAGAACTCTTTTTGAGCACCACACCTCAAATTAGTTGATTTTCTATCAGACTTCTTCATTGTCCAGCTCTCACAGCCATACATGACAATCCTAACTTTGGTCTTTAGTTTTGTACTTTGCACTTTTAAGGTTTTGTCTAGCTCTTTCATAGCTGCCTTCCCAATCCTAATCTTTTTCTGATTTCTTGACTGCAATCCTAGTTCTGATCAATGATTGAGCCAAGGTATGAAAAATCCTTAAATATTTAAATTTCTTCATCTTCTAGATGGAATTTCTGTAACTCCTTTGTGCTCATTATTTTTGTTTTCTTAATGTTCAGTTGTAAGTCAACCTTGGCACTTTCCCCTCTGATTTTCTTTAGCAGTTGTTTCAAGTCTTTGATGTTTTCTGTTAACAGTCTGGTGTCATCCTCTGATCTTCTCTCCACCTTCCTCCGAGTCTAAACCTGGTCTGCATGTGATATTTTCTGCTACATGCTGAACAGATAGGGTAAGAGAATGCAGCTTTCCACCCACTTTCCAACTGAGAACCATTCTGTTTCTCCATATTCTGTTCTGATGGTAACCTTCTGTCCCGAGTACTGGTTATGCATCAGGAAATGAAATGTGAAAGTACACAAATTTCTTTAAGATCAATTCATAGTTTTTCATCATCTATGCAGTCAAAGGTTTTGCTGCAGTCTTCGATGCAGGTGCTGATTTTCTTCTGGCTCATCCATTATCGTATCTATGCAATGTGATCCCTAATGCTTCTTCCTTTCCTGAACTTAGCTTGGACATCAGGGATTTCCTGCTCCATACAGTGGTACCTCGGGATACGAAATACCCAGGTTACGAAATTTTCGGGATACGAAAAAATCCCATAAGAAATAATTGTTCCGGGTTACGAATGTTTTTTCGGGTTACGAAAAAACTTTTGGTGCTTTTCGGCGCTATTTTACACGGAATCGCGGCTTTTCCCCATTAGCGCCTATGGCATTTCGGCTTACGAAGGCTTTTCGGGTTACGAAAGCGGCCGCGGAACGAATTACTTTCGTAACCCGAGGCACCACTGTATATGGTAGGACTCCCTCCTGCAGAATTTAGAGCATGATTTTGCTTGCATTAGAAATTAATGCAATGGTCCTGTAATTGCTGCATTCTTTTGTGTCTCTTTTTTGATGATATTTTCATATTTTTGGCAGATTTTAGTTAGAACTAAAGTTGATTCTACCTCTTTGGACTTTAGAAATTCTATTGGTATGTCATGTGTTAATGGTGATTTATTTTTCCCAATTGCTTTGAGTGCCATTTTTATTTCACTTTCCATAATTTGGGGCTTATATCATATGATTCTTGTTCCCATCTTAAGTTTTGGGCATCACTCCGAAACATGGAACCATGATACCATCTTTCCCTGGTACATCCAACATTCAATGGCATTTATCTTGTAAATTTTTGCAATTTTTTTGGAGTCAGGTACCATCTTTGCTCCATTTTCCAGTAATTTCCTTTTAAGTCTTGTGATTTTTTTGTTTTTGTGCTAGTATAGTTCCAATTTTCCAAATCCATTACTCTGTCACAACCAGAAGCCCACATAATCATTGGATCTGAAATCAGGTCATCTTCATGCTTATAATTCCACAGTAATTTATGTAATTTTGCTGTTTTCTTGCCATCTGTACTGTGTATTGCTGCCACAGTCTTTTTATTTCATCTTGGTTGTGTATTATGTTTCTGTGCTGTGGCCAAAGAGTATCATCATTCTTAGTTTAAATTCCCCTTTAATTTCACAGATCTTGTGGAAGAGATCTTTTGTTCTTCTTATTTTGTTGTCATCTTCTATTTCTGTGCATTGATTATTATTATTATAGTAATTCTCACTAATTGTTGAACAGTTGCATTCAAGGTTTATTGTACTTTTCCTGTCTCTATTTTCTTTTGCTTCTCTTGTTTTCTTTTCAGCCTGTCTGTCATTTACTGTTTCTTCTCTTTCTTTTTGGCTACAGTTAGCATCTTTCTGCATTCTTCTTTGACTGTGTCCCTGACCTCTGTTCATTGTTCTTCTGGTTCTTGGCCAATTAGACTTAAGAGTGCCAATCGATTTTTCACTTTGCTGGAATGTTCTTCAGCTTGTATGTAGCCAATGGTCCGTTAGGGGAATTTTATTATGTTGTTATCTCAAATATTGCAAGAGGGGCTGGCTACAAGAGCCCACCGAGATCGCCCTCCCGATGTGTATACGGAGTAGACCAGGGGATCCCAATAAATAGAGCTGAGACAGACTTCTAGAATTAATAACCAATTTATTTATAATGGGGGAAAGCACATGCAATTCACTAACATACACACACACATACAAGGCTCAGGAAAAGCATAGGTTAGCATGGAATAGGGTTTTAGGCATCACTGGGGTGATACTTACCAGAATGTAGACTCCCTCCAGGAATCCAAATGGAATATGATGAGGATGACATGAGGCTCAGCCATGGAATGACTGGCCAGGAATCAGGAGCCAGGAGCCAGGTCAGGGTTCAAGGGGACAGAGCTTCCCCCTGAAGTCCAGACTGGCCCTCTGAACAGGCAAATCTGATGATATTTATAGGCAAAATCTTGCCTCTGGCAAAGGTGCTTGATGGTGAGAACAAAGGTGTTTAATTACTTGCTTTTCACCTGGATGTCCCTGTCTGATTGTCTTAGTGGTCTTAAGCTGCTCGGACAACAGACCATGGGAGGGGGCAAGAGCCTCAGGCAAGGCAAATATTTGCTCTTCCTGGTCCTATAATAATCCTCTTATGCGACTTCCCCAGATATGATAATGTGGTTACCCCTCAAGGGTGTGTGTGCATGTCCTCATGCCTTGCTGGCAATGGTGGACAGGCTATTAGAGTTCATCTAGGGGTCATTAAGGGTTATCATTTATACCAAAATTCATATGAAGCAGCATGGGTAACATGTATATCAGCAAGATGATTGATTCTGTGTTCTTCTTCAGTTTTATTTTTGTTTTTGATATTAATAGTTTATGGTCTGTGCCACAATCTATACCTAGTCTCATTTTTTCCACAAGAATAGAGCTGCTCTGTTCCCTATTATTTAGTCTATCTGATCTTTTGTACTGCACTGGTTATCTAGGGACATCCATGTGTACAGTCTCCTCTTCGGTTGCCTGAAAAAGATATTTGCAATGAATAGATTGTTGGCCTCACAAAACTCTATCAGCTGATCTTCTGTTTCATTTCCTGATCCTAGTCCAAATTCCCACTCCTGTTCATCCAATTCACCACCTCCCAATCTCTTGTCCCTTCAAGTCAACCAGCCAGGTTTTGAACCCCATTCCAGTCCATCAATCTCCTGGCTGGCTCTTTTGGAAGGACAGGAGATTGAGAGGTGTTGGACTGGGAAGGAAAGGAGTAGGGTGAGGAGATTAATGGGCTAGAAAGTGGTAGGAACTCTTTCTGCATTATAAAATAGTATTTTGCACAATTAAATGCTTTGAAAAGAAATATGGATCTTATTTGAAATATTATCGTTGAAATGGCAGAACCATAAATGAAGCTCAAAAAGGATATTTTGATTTCAGGTTTTACAGATAAAGAAAGATTTTTTTTTTAGCATCTGGGTGGAAAATGTGATGTGATAACTCCCTCGTACAGTAATTCCACATGCTACACTTTTCACTGGCTTGTACTGTTTTTTAACTAATGTTTTTAATTGATGTTGTTCATTGTGGATTTGTTGTTCCCTGCTTCTATCTATGGGGAGAGGTGGGAAATAAATAAATAAATAAATATTATTACTATTATTATAATTACTGAGCAAACAGTAGATTCTACTAATTTCTCCAGTAGCTCCAAATCTCCCCTTCCCCAGATTTTGAAAATTCTAACATGTGGCTGAAGGATATTACTTTTCAGAAGGTGTAATTTTAAGGATGTAGACAGCCATTCACTGTGAAAAGAGCAGCATATGTTGAACTATCTGTCGATATCATCTACCAACATGGTAAAGAGTATTTCTCCATATACAGTATCTGCATTTAGCTGCAGGTACGAGATACGGAAGACAGGTTCCCCACGATTTTGTGTCTCTCTTACAATACATTTAACAAATGACAGTTACTATTAAAAATGGCCTGTTTGATACATATGCTGACTATGCTTGTCATGCCTCCAGAGCATCTTTGATGCTCTTGAGACATATATTTAGTTAAGATTATATTAGGTTTTCTATGTATTAGTTTAAGAGGGGAAATACAGATCTATAGCTTTAAGAAAGACAAGGATTGTGGGAAATCCCAGGGTCTTATGCTGTTTCCCTCTAGCTAGTTTCTGTGTGTAGTAAGATTTCAGCCAAGTCAGACCTGGAGAGAGTATTTTCCTTTGACAAAAAGATAAGTCCACAAAAGAAGAAAGATAGTCCTCAGAAGAAGAAAGATAGAATCCACCAAGAAGAAAACAAGGTATTTAGGAAGGACTATTGAGAAAAAGGAGATCAGTTTCATGTTTTGTGTTATAACCAGTAAAGCTTTTGAAACTTAAGAAATTTGTGGACAAGTCTTTTGTTCTGGCTGTGATCCCAAGAGCCAGAGGCCTTACTACACCCAAAGTCCATAGCATCGCTCTTGGGACAAAACAATGCTCATTCAAATCAGAGGCAGTACAGTCAGCCCTCCATATCCACAGATTTATTATCAAGCATCCACAGCTTGGAAATATTTTTAAAACATAAAAATTCCAAAAAGCAAACCTTAATATTACCACTTTATATAAGGCACACCATTTTACTATGCTATTGTATTTAATGGGACTTGAGCATCCACAGATTTTGGTATCCATAGAGAGTCTTGGAACCAAACCACAGTTGATATCACTGTAGCTTCACTGTACTATCTTTCAAGATTTTTCTTCCTTATGCTTAGTTATAACTAGCACAGGTACAAAACACAGAGAATTTCAGAACATTCACCATTGTCAAATTTCAGGAGATTCCTGTATAGAATGTTGCTTGGATTGTGTTCATTAATGTAATGAATAAAAGCAAACCCCGTATCCCTCAAAGCGTCCTCATTTCCCATTCCTTGGGTAGTTCTGGATATGTAAGTCAATCTTTCCATCAGGACCACGCATCAAATTTTAGACCACAAGCATTGGATAAATAAATAGTTAGATCTTTCTATTTACTAGAAATATCTAGCCAAAGCAGCTACTATAAGAAGATACCAATTATATCAATTTTCTTGTTTGTCAGTTTTCTGTTTTCCTTAGCAAAGGCAGAAAACAACAGTAATTTACAAAATAATTTCATCTTTTTTTGAAGTGTGATAGAGGAGACTATTATATATGGCCACGGTGGTACATGCATTGGTATCATCTCCGGGAACTCCCCTAAAACATTCACTTGGGACTGCCGTTTTGAGGAGAGTGTTCGGGAAACTTCAGCTGGTCCAATAGCGCTTCAAGGCTGTTCAAGGGGACAGGTTATAGAGATCACACACGGCCCTATGAAATAGCTCCACTGTCTGCCCGTTGTTTCTGGGCATTAAAAGTGCTGGTTATGCCTATAAAGCCTACGTACATGGCTGGGTCCAGGCTGTATTTGTTATTGTAATTGTATTGTAAAATGTAATTCTATTTCTAATGTAACATTTTATTTTTCCTATGATGAATCACATTTCCTAGTTCTACATGAGAACTACCTGCCTTATCTAAAAGAAAAAGCAGTTTGTTTGTTTTTTGCAGCTGTAATGGTTGCACAAATGTGGGTTGAAAACTAGGCAATTCATGATGGAGGAGGCAAAAAACTGGTTTGGTGCGGTTGGTAATAGTTAGTGCATACATGAATATAAAAATTAAAAAAAATTGACTTCACCAGTCGTATTGAAGACAAATAGAGATATTTTATTTTAAAAATTTTGCCATTCAACATGACAATTACGAAAAATATTCAAAATTTTTCTCATTTGCAGCTCCCATAAGCCTTGCAATGACTTACCCTCTTAAAACTCGTGCAATTCTTCTACGTTGTTTGGCAGCATGGAAATATCTACTTAACCAGTATGGGATTATTTTATCACACTGGATTTGTAAATCCAAGAAAATTCCTAGAAAAATGAAAGCTAAAACATATATGCAATTGGAGTATTTATGCAACTTGCCTTTATCAGACGCCCCAAGCTAAGGGGCTAAATCAGTTCAAACAAGACTTTTTACATTTCTTTGTATCACAAATACCCAACAGTATATGCCTTCTTGAACACAATGTATAAAGCTGGAAGATCAAGCTAATTTTTTAAATACCAGTTTAGAACTCCGTATTGTCACCCACCAGAAGACTGCATATTGCCACACCAGGCTTAATTGTCAACTCTCTATCTCTCCTTTTGTATTTTCAGTCATAGATCATAGAATCCTTAGAGTTGGAAGAGACCGCAGGGCCAGGGGGAAATTTAAATCAAAGCAACCTGACAGATGGCCATTCCAGCCTCTCTTTAAAAACCTCTAAGGAAGGACAATTCCACTACACTCAGAGGGGATTTGTTCCCACATCGAAACAGCCTTACTGGTCAGGAAGTTCTTCCTAATGTTGAGGTGGAATCTCTTTTTCCTGTAGCTGCAGCCATTACTCCGGTCCTATTTCTGGAGCAGCCAGAAAAACAGCTAGCCCCCTCCTCATATGACATCCTTCAAGTATTTGAACAAGGCTATCTATCCCCCCTAACCCTTCTTTCTCCGGCGCTAAACATCCCCAGCTCCCTAGTTGTTCCTCATAGGGACATGATTTCAGGACCCCTTCACCATTTTGGTCACCCTCCTTTGGACACGGCTTCCAGTTCTCAATGTCCTTTTTGATTTGGATGCCCAGAATGGACACAATATTCCATGTGGGGCTGACCCAAAGCAGAATATATTGGACTGTTACTTCTCTGATCTAGACACTATACTTCTATTGATGCACCTAAAATTGCCTTGGCTTTGTTAGCGCCGCACGCAATGTTCACTCATGTTCAGTTGTGGTTTACTTGGACTCCCAGATCCCTTTCACAAATAGTTTCATCAGCCAGGTGTCACCCTATCTAATCTGTTCATTCATTTTTCCGCACATAGTGGCAGAGCCTACATTCTCTGTGTTGAAATTCATTTTGTTAGCTTTGGCCAGCTTCTACTATTAAGGAGTAACTTTGAAGTTTGTCCGTCCTCAGGGGTATTAGCTACCTCCTCCTAATTGGTTTCATCTGCAAATTTGGTAAGTATACCCCCTTCTGCACCCAAGTCATTGATAAAGTGTGTTGAATAGCACTGGGCCCAGGACCAACACCCTGTGGGACCCAACATGGTCACTTCTCTCCAGGATGAAAAGGAAAAAGGAGCCATTGTTGAGCACCCTTGGGTTCGGCTGGTCAACCAATTACAAATCCATGTAACAGTTTACGTTGTCTAGCCCACATTTCACTAGAGATTGTTTGCAAGAATGTCATGGGGAAACTGTCAAAGGCTTAGTGGAAATCAAGATAATCTATACCACAGCATTTCCCTTATATAACAAGCTTAGCATTTTATCAAAAAATAGAAATTAGATTTTTCTGGCATGACTGTGTATATCTGAAAACTTGTGTTGACTTTTTGTGATTACAGAATTGCCAATCTAGATGTCTCACAAACTCTCTGTTTAATGATCTGCTCTAGAATCTTTCTGGTATTGATGTCAGGACTAAATGGACGATAATTGTTGGGATGTACAGGTTGCTCACCTGTAACTGTGTTTCTTGAGTGGTCATCTGCGAATTCACCACAAATGGGTTTTTCTGCCGACCTCCTGCGCAGCATTCCTCGGAAACTTCTAGAATCTCTAGGCCGAAGTATGTACTCTTCTGCAACTTTTTGTCGGTAGCCCCGCCCACCATATATACGGCCCCTGGTGGCCCGCTTCTTCCGTTCCGAATGAGCGTCATCAGCGCCGGCACAAGCACTGTCAGTGAGCAGACACTGAGGGGATGGATGGGCGGCTTGTGTGAATTCGCAGATGACACTCGAAAAGAAACACAGTTACAGGTGGCAAACTGATTCTTCTTCGTGGTCTCTGCGAATCACACAAATGGGTTTAGACTAGCGAGCTCTAGTCCAGTGGAGGGGGAGTGTCAATATCCAATAATCACATATGAATAAAGGATTGTAAACCCAACAGCTGTGTTATTTTTTAATAGTATACAGGTACTATTCATGGCAGAAAGAACACTGCCTCCACCAAGGAGTTTCATGCTGGGGGGCCCTCGACTCCAGCCTGTAATATTATGAATGTCAAAGCTCTGACCCGACAGCATGCCTGCACACATCCTCAAGGGGTATCCTGTCAAGAAGGCTGAGGATGCAGCTACCGCCCTAGTTGCATGGGCCCTACCCTAACCTGGTAAGGCCAGGCTTTCTAGCCAGTCGTAGCAGAGGTGTTGGTACTGACCACCCACTTGGAGAAACCTCTGCCGGTGACACCGGCAGCCCCTTTTCTGATTTCGGAGTAGTGCACACAAAAAGTCTCTCTGAACGCCTGGAAGCAGATGTCCTGCCCAGATAGAACGCCAGCGCCTGCGGAACATCCAGGGATGGAGCTGACGCTCAGAGTCTGTGGTCGGTATTAGGGCAGCTAAAGTCGGCCAAAACAATGTCCTGGTTGAGTGGAAAGCAGCCATCCTTTGGGCAAGAAAATTAATGTCTGTACGGAGCACCACCTTGTCCTTATGGAAACAGAAGAAAAGGTGGGTCCATCCTTAGAGCACACAGTTCACCAGCTCGAGCGGCTGAGGTGATAGTCAGGCAGGAAGGCCGCTCTTCAAGTGAGGGTCTGAGGTCCGTGGTAGCTAAGGGCTGAAAGGGCTTGGACACCAAATGTGCCAGGACAGTATCCGACTCCACTGGGCCGGTGAGGTTTCTGTAGTCACGAAGAAATGTCCGGCGGGGGGGGGGGGGGTAGGAATGGCATCCCACACAACGTTGTCTGATTGGAGCACCATCGTAAACTTCTGTACATGGTCCCTCGCGGAGTGGTGAGAACCTTGGTAGGCGTGTGTGGCATGGAGTCGGAACACGGTTAGGAAACCAAGATTGGATGGGTCTTAGACGTAGCCTTGCCCACAGTGTGACAAAAGTGGTGGTGGGAGGCCTAAATGTCCCATGCGATTTGCACTGTACGGGCCCGAACGGGCCTTCGGCGCAAGCAGTTTGCACAGGGATTGTACCGAGGGCTGGGACCTTGTTTTTAGAAGGTATGCCATCATCTGCAGGGAGTCCAGCGTTGCCCCTATAAAGTCTAATTCACTTGGGTAGGGTCAAGTTTGATCGTGTCGGAGTTGACCTGTAGTTCCCCTTGCTTGAAAGTAGGGATAGGCAGGGACTTCCGGTGCGTGGTTCTGTGAGGAGGATGCGGTTAGGAAGCTCCTGAACTCCAACTCCGCAGCAATGGTGCTTGTCGGAACGGGGGCGATATCTACCCGTCCGTGCCTACTCTGTTAATAGGGGGTAAAATTTTGGCTCGTTGGGGTTCCAGGAAAGGGGATAGGGGGAAATCTCCTCTACTTCACCCAATTACCGGAAACCGAAGAGCTTGGTCTCCTGCTTGCTGCAGTCGTTCCTTTGGGCGACGTTTTTTTGCGGAGCCATCACCTTATGAAATATGGGAGAAGAGAGTCCAGGATAAGAGTGCTTCAACATAGTCTGGTACTTTTGTATATTTTCTTGATAAGAAGAGGAACCTTGTTTGGATCAAGCGGGGGGACACGAGTAGGAAAGGGAGACTAAGGGAACAGATGCGCGCCAGCTGTGGAGAGAGCCTTGGAGGCCGCGTGGGCGTGAGGGGGGAGACTCGAACGAAGCTTGACACTGACTGGGGATTTGTTGATTTTACAGGGAGGAGAGGGAGAGGAGGAGGAAAGGGGATTGTGTTTTTTGTGTCACTTTATGTTTTTGTCTTTATCTCCTGGTGGCAAATGGTGCCGCTTTGGAAAGAAAGGAGGGCAGAAGCAAGACTCGGTGAGAGTCCCTCCTAGAGGAAAAAACAGGGAGCGTGCTGGAAAACTACAGACGGGTCCTAAAGCCAGTGGACCCCTTTAAGCAGCGAGTGAATGAGGCTTGTTGATAAGTAGACAGAGCAACATCTGTATGTGGAGGACACCAGAGTCCTGGCAAGTAGTGACACCTGTGGAGATTGGAAATTATGTAATTGGATAGCATTTACTTAACTCAAGCTATCTTACTTCCTTAACTTATTTTTTACTTTTGTAGAAGAAGTTTCCTCTGGTCTTTCTTCTGCTGGTGATATTGTGCTGCTTTGAAACACTGAAAAATCTATTCACAATTTAGGACGTCATCTGAGGTTATTCAAGCTGGAATGAAATAATTATACTGGAAAGGCCAAAGTTAAAAAGTTAAAAAGTTCTAAAGGAAGTTTCTCAGCCAGAAAGAGGCAGCCTTTTGTTGCTAACTTTGGTACCGAGTTACCAGTTTCTTTTCTTTTTGGATATGTTTACTGCTAACTCTTTTGCTGTTACATATTTGGACTATATTACAGTGTAACAGAAGCTGTTCTGGGCCTTTTTCAGGAATCCGTGGATGGATAATTTTGTTTTTTTCTTATCTAACTCTTGAACTTTGATGAAACAGGTGGTGGAAACAAGAGAAGCCTTACGCAAAAGGGAGTATAGGAATTGGAACCTAATTATTGTATGATATTGGACTATTGGATCATAAGTAAAAATGTTACTGTTATTTCTCCTGATATTGTACATGGTAGTAAATGTTTGATACATGATCACATGAAAATAGTGTAATTAATTTTGAATAAGTACTAATTTTTGATAGGATACAAGGTTTGACTTTTTTGTGGTGAAATTATCCATAGTTCAAGGATATTAAACTAACTGATTGATTTGTTGACAAGAAGATAACAGGAAAGGACGCCTAGAATATATAATTGATTTAAAAACTGTGAAGAAATCCCTCATTAAGATTAATATGAGAAATTAGCTGGGACCTTTTGGAGTTGTATGGTTTATACATAGTGTACTTGGAACTTGTGATAGTTACTGTAATATATTGCTTTTATAACTTTTTCTTCAAGAGGAAACTATTTTGATTGCAAAATATGAAGAAGAAAACCACTAATCACAAGGGCAAACACATGTTCCCAGGGCAAAAAGTTCCTTTGAAGATGGTAAGAACGGAATTGATCCTAAAATTTAATTGGCTTCTTGAACGAAGGAAATTACGGAAAATAAGAGGGAGCAGAGGATGAACGAGACTTAGGACAGAAATAAAGAGGAGGTTATTAAGGAATCTACAAAGGAATTGAGAGAGAGGAAATGAAGGAATAAGAGCTGAAAATGAGGAAAGATATTAAGAAGAAGAGCGGACAGTGGTGTGGGTTAAAAAGGAATGGACACACAATGAATACAGGAAAAAGACAAGAAAATTGTAAATATAAAACACAGAATGAGAGGGGATACAGATTAAAGGAAAGAAAAAGACGAAAACCTCTGGAGAAAGAAGCGGGACTGAGGCATGTCCATCCAAAAAACAAATACAATTATCAAACGGAATGGATCTGAACCAGGAATTGAAAAATATAGGAATAAATATGTAAAGGGTGAGGGTGTGCCTGACAGGTCTAATGGAAGGATATTCCTTGATTGCATTATTGTACAAAACCTCTGGCTGCATTTTTTGGGTTATTCTAAACGAGCAGAATGGACGAGGGAAAAACTGTGATAAGATTCAGGATTCACTGAGTACACAGGCTAAAGACAAAAAAAACACTATCCAAAAGAAAGATATAATTAGCCTGTGTCCAGATCACGAGGACAAGAGAATCTGAAATCAAAAAGAAGGCAATGGGGCTGACCTAGGATTGGGGGATTGGTGAGGCACAAAAATTTTCAAAGGACATTCCACATCTGTGATGGCTTGGCTAGGACAGAAATATAAACACCTTGGACCACTTATAATGAGACATTTGAAATTTGGGAAGCGAAGACTAACAGATGGGGGGTAGGAGTGGAGAAGGATTATCTTATTTATAACAGAGAGAAGGAGGATTACACATAGACTCAGGTGGAAAAAAAAAAGGCTAACGAAAAACAGCAAATGGAAGCAAAAATTGAGACGAGAAAGCAAAAGCGGCAAAGAAAGCGGCCAACGACAAAAGAAAACACTAGAGAAGGAGGAGGACAAAAAAAGGAAAATGAGAGAACAGAGGGAGACGAAGAAGGCAAAAAAAGGGGAGAAATAAATTAAGAAAAATTGGAAAATGATTACAGATTTATTATTATCTTCTTTATAATTGCCGAGAAGGATGCCGACGATCGGAGGATGAAATTCCCTTCCCCCCCCCCTATATAATAAAAGGATTCAATAAACAGCATAAAGTGGTGCCTCGGGTTACGAAATTAATTAATTCGTCCGCCGCCGCTTTCGTACCCGAAAAAGGAAAAAGAAACAAAACAAAGCATTCGCGAAGCCGAAAAATGGCCAATAGGCGCGCTAATGGGGGAAAAAAACGCCGCGATTCGTGCGGAAGGAAAAGACAAAAGCGCCGAAAAAAGCCGCACCAAAAAAATTTTTTCGGTAAACCCGGAAAATAAAACCTTCGGTAAAACCCCGGAACAGTTTTTTTTTTAATGGATTTTTTCGTAACACCGGGGAAAAATTTCGAAATAAGGAAGGCGGGCGGCAACATTCGTATCCCGGGGTGGGGGGGTACCCACTGTCTAGGGGGGCATGGGGGGTGGAAACAATATTAAAAAATCTAAATAATAAACAAAAAAAGCGGTTATAACACTCTAGGAGTATAATTAGAATTACACAAAATAAATACGACGAAACTTTACAAACTATCAAAGGAGGAGATGAATAACCAAGGAACAAAGAAAGCAAGTTAGAAGGGAAGTAAGAAGTATATGAAGTAAATATCTAACTGGAAAATGACCCCAAGATTATATCATTAAATGATGAAAGTATAAATTCTAAATATAAGAGAAATTTAGTATTCATTATTGGAAAAGTTGAAGGGGATGTAATTGCATTCAAGAAACTAGAATAAAGAAAAAGAAGAACGGACTGTTAAGAAAACCCGAAACTGGGGGGACTTGATTGTACATTCTTCACCTTGACATGAAAAAAAAAGGGCGTGGTTGATATATGTAAAACCAGATGGTGGCATCAAAAGGAGATCTTTAAAGATAAAAATGGGATCATACATAGCGGTCGAGGTAGTGAGTGATTTCCAACTTAAGTTTTTGGCTATAGGAATATAGCACCCAAATCTAACAGAGAAAAATTTTTTAATGAACTTCAAAATGTACTGTCAAGATTTCATTATAACAACTTGTTAATTTTGGGTGATTTTACACGCTGTGTTTTCCCTGAGTTAGATAGAAAGTGTGAAGGATCTAAACAGACTAAAAAAAAATCAAGGAAAAACTCCCCAAATCCTTTTTCAAATTATATCAAGATTTTGACTTGTTCAGATGTATGGAGATTTAAATACAATCAAAGCAGAAGCTATACTTTTTATTCTGAAGCTATGATTCTTTTTCTAGATTGGATAGTTTATTGGTATCCAAAGAACATTTTTTTTCACATTAATAACAGACTATGGATACCCAAACAACATCCTTCCTGATCATAAATTTAATTTTCTGAGACTATCTGAACCAAGAAAAAATTTTCAATGGAGATTACCACAGGATCTTCTGAATGATGAAATGTAATGAAGCAGACAAAAGAAGCCTTGATTCAATATTTCACAGAAAACACGATTGTTAGATGGAATGAAGAAGCGAATCATCTGGGACGCCAGTAAAGCGTTGATTAGCGATCTGATTTAAGCAAAATGTAATTAAAGAAAAGGAACTCTAAATTATAAGAACTAACTTCAGGCAGATAGAAGAATTAGAATCCAAAGCAAAGAATGGACAGCAAAAGGGGGATAAAAATTGAAAATGGTGTAGAGAGGTTTTGTAGGTTGAGCAAGAAACTAAAGATGTTGGATGTAAAGAAATAAAAAGGAAACTAGTGATGGCAAAGCAAAAAAAACTTTCGAGAAAGGGAACAAAGCTGGGAAAACTGCTAGCATCTCAATTACGCTAAACAAAAAGAAAAAAGAAAGTGATTTCATGTATTCAACAGGACTGGTAAAAAATTACCCAACACAAAGATATAAAAGGAAATCTTTAAGGTTACTTTCAAAAATTATATAGCAATCCGGTTAGAGAACGTACCAGATGTGAAAGAGAAAAATACAAGACTTTTAACACAATCATCCTCTCGTCTTCACAGGAAGATGAATGTTCAAAAATAAATCATGAACTAACACGACAGAACAGAAGAAGTTTCGAAGGCCATCACATCAATTAAAAAATCCATAAATCCCCTGGACTGATGGGTTTTCACTACCATCTATTATAAAAAAATGCAAGAGATTTGATTGGCCTTTAAAAGATACATAAATGACATCCTTGTAAATGGATTTGCCAGAAAAATCGGAAGGAGGCGCTGATTGTTTTAATCCCCAAAAATTTGATATATGAGAGAAGGACAGTGAATATAATAATGACCAATTTCCTTGACGAACATAGGATTATACGATCTTCACTAAAAATATTACGCGGAAGAAGACTAAAGAAATTTTGTCTAACCATATTCATGAAGACCAACAGTGGATTTCTGCCTAATCGTTCATGGTAAAGAAAATTTGAGGACTGTGTTGAATATTTTAGAACTGGTGAATCTAAACGTGATAAGAAATTGGCTTTGCTATTAGTTGACCTGGAAAAGGCATTCGTAGTCTAAACTGGACCGTTTCTGAAAGAGTTACTGATTAAAAGAACTTGGGTAACAATATCTAACATGGATCCAGTGCTATATACAAAAGAGCACACAAGCGCCTTATTGATTAATGAGGAGAGAACGAAATACTTTCAAATTGAGCGTGGTTGACGAGACAGGGTTGTCCTCTGTTCCACTACTGTTCACGCAGCATTTGAACGTATTGATGAATAATAATCAGATGTAACGGAAAAAAATCAAAGGAATATAATATTAGAAAATACTCATTCAAAGCAAGAGCCTTTGCCGCACGATCTTATTTGTTTATTGAAGAATCCGATTAAAAAACACTTACCGATGCTTCTCTAATAGTTACTATCGGAATTGTTACAAAATTTCAGGGGGCTGAGGGTTTAATCCAAATAATCAGGAAATAACTAACTAAAAATCTGGCTAAAGAGAAGACAATCAGAATGACTAGAATCTCTGGTTCAAGGTTGTAATAAGGCCAAATATTTGGGGGATTTATTGACTAGTAAGAATATTGATTTATTTGAAAATAATTATGGCAGACTATGGAAAGAAGTCAAGAAAGATTAGCTAATTGGTTCACACCTCCATCTTCTTTATATGGAAGAATTGCAATAATTAAGATGAACAATTTTGCCTCGTTTTTTGTATTTATTCAGAATCTTCCAGTGGATCTCTTGTAGAAAATTTTATGATATGGCAGAGAGAACTTTCAAAGTTCTTTGGGAGAGGGAAAGGGGAAACGTGCCAGAATTACGATGGAAAGTCTTAACGGATTGAGGTACTTAGAGGAGGGCTGTGCATTACCTAATCTCGAGTTGTATTATTTTCATCATGTATGTGCTGGGGAGACATTGGGTTCAATTGAGTAATGAAAGATTAATGGCACTTGAAGTAGGAGGATCTTAGATAGGAATCCATGCTTATCTCTGGTACCGATAAGGTAAAAGAAGACTAATGACTTTTAAAAGACACTATTTGAGGAATGCACTGCTTTTGTATGGAAACAAGGTTAAAGATCTTTTCTATCTGGGTTTGCCTAAAATGGGTTTCCTCACAGGAAAGCTTTCTTTCAAAGACAAGAGAGTAACAAGATACCTTGGTTGGACATATAAAGATTTATCTTTTGGAGGTTTGATAATATTGTTTCAATGAGGACAAAAAGAGGCTTCCTTCCAGGTGAACTCAAAATAGATTGGTACTTGTACTTCCAGCTTACAGAAAGATTCAAAAGTATATTAAAACAGAGACGGATTATATTAAAGAATTTAACCATTAGATAAATTTTGATGGATGATGGAAAGAAACATTTATCTTTGTATTATAAAAATCTTGAAAAACAAAAGACAATTGGAACGATGAAGTGGTAAAACATTCAAATTGGTAAAATGGTCTCAAGATTTACAATGTTTCAATAGATTAAATGTGGGAACAAGTCTTGGAAAAGATACTAAGAAAATTTGCTGTCTGTCAAACATTATTAAGAAAAGGAAAAACTATACAAAGACTGCTATACAGATGTGTATAGACTCCTGTCATGATACAAGAAATTGACAATACTGCACAATAATGGTGTGTTGGAAATGTGGAAAAACGCATGGAAGGATCCTTTTTTCACCTTGGTGGGAATGTAAAAATGGCAAAAGAATTTTGGGGAAATATACAATAGATTAATGGGGAATATTTTAACAAATAGAATTACCACTGGATCCCGTTTAATTTTGCTTAACTTGACTGGGTACTTTAGAAAAACCTAAAGCTAAAAGAAAAAAAAAACACGCTGATCCTATATACTGGTCACACTGGGACGTATTATTTATGCACAATTTGGAAAAAGGAAAAAAAACAGAAAGAAATACCTTGTGAAGAAGAATGGATAGCTAAATTGAGGGAAGCAAAAAGGAAATGGAATATTTTGACTGCGATGATGAGGAAATAAGGATGTGGAACAAGATCTATAAGAAATGGGAATGTTTAGATGTATACTGTGGATTTATAATGCCATAGATCTGTAAGCGCTTGGTGAATTTCAAACCTGTGTTATCTACGTTTTTTTTTGGTCTTATGTTATCTTCAAGAATATCAAACACAACTTGGTATATATAACTGACATTTGTTTATGTCGTTACTTTAGATGTATTAACATTGGTGAAACTTTTTTGAACTGCAGTTATGGGAATATGGTTTTTTAAAACTATATTAACAGAGTATCATATTATGTGTGGAAGTACTTTTAAGTGGAAAACAAAGGACCGACACGGGTCATCATTGTATATTGAAGCATTTATTTGTTATGTTTGTATGCTTTTCTTGTTTGTAGCGTGATGGTATTGTGAATTTGTATTTGTGTATGTTATAATAAAAAATTTCCAAAAAAAAAAAAAAAAAAAAAAGTAGGGATCAAGGCAAAATTCCAACTGCTTGAGTTGCGCGTACCTGAGGGTGCTGCGAGGAGCCAGTCGTCCAGGGTATGGAGGGACGACGACTGTAATGCCCTTTTGACGCAGGTATGCCACCACGGGTGCCATTGCATTTGGTTGAAAAACTCTTGGAGCTGTAGAAAGGCCAAAGGGAAGGACCTTGTACTGGACGCCTGAATGGTCCCACGGCAAAAAGGCGAGGAATCTGCGATGGGTCGTCCAGGTATGGCGCTATATGAAAGTAGGCATCTTTCAAAGTCCAGCGTCACGAACCAGTGGCCTTCCTGCAGGAGGGTAAAAAAGAAGCAAGGGTTACCACTCCTGAATTTCTTGTAGACAATAAAGTCATTGAGGGCTCGAAGATCCATTATTGGTCTAAGGCCAGAGTCTCTTTTCGGTACAGTGAAGTACCTGGAAGAGAAGAAGAGAAGCAAGCACTTGAACTGGGAGGGACGGACCGGTTCAATGGGCCCTTTGTGCAGAAAGAGCGCGGCACTTCGTCGAGAAGGGGTGTCCGAGGGCACGGTTGAAAATAAAGGCTCCAGTTGGTGGGGAGCTCAGAGAACTCTAGGGAATAAACCCCATACGGACGAGCTGTTAAAGGCAAAGGTAGGTAGTGATGGCGGCCCAGTTGTTGAAGAAAGGGCTCAGCCTGGGTGGTGAAGAGGTGCGCGGACAGAATCACATCAGAACACTCCATCTTGTCCCGGCCATCCTTCTTCCTGTACCACTTGTTGGTACCTGGGTTGGGAAAGATTGGCGGCCGTCGAAGCATGGGGGAAGCATGTGACCTGGAGGATCGGCCCTGAGGATTATTGTCCTGTTGGTAAGGACGGGTCCTAGGGCTGGAAACGGTACTGGCCTCCTGGGTGCCAGGGGCGCTGACCAGGTGGTACCTCTGACGAGGGGGATTTGGACAGTATGGAGGCACATTACCGTGCTTTCTAGCGGCGAGGTCTTCATCCGGTACCTGGAGCTGAGCTTCTCGTCCGTCTCTCTGTTGAAGGAGCCCCGACATTGTCAAACGGGCATTGTCTTCAATAGCCGCCTTAGTCGGGGGGTGAGGTCTGCAGGACCCTGAAGCCATGCCATAGCGGCGAGAGAGCTATGGATCCAGAGAGGACCTTAGACGGCACAGTCCGTGGAGTGCCTGGCAGAGATGATCTGCTGTCCAGCCCATCAGGGGATCTTCTCGTTCCTGAGAGCCGCAATCTCATACGTTCCTGTCGTCAGGGCAAAGTCAGAAAAATGGTGGTGGGATCCATCTTCTCCACCAGGTGCTGAACGTAGGCCCCCATGCAAGCCCGCATAGTTAGCAATTTTCAAGTCCCAGGGCCACAGAGGCCGTTTAAAATTCTTAGTCAGGCCGTCTTAATTTTTACTGTCTCTTGTCGACGGGCGAGGACGAGGTTTTGGGGGGCGGAAGGGTTAGACTAGGGCCCCTTCCACATACCAGTGGTAACCTCGGGATACGAAATACCCAGGTTACGAAATTTCAGGGACTACGAAAAAAAAATCCCACTTGGAAATCATTGTTCCGGAGTTACGAATGTTATTTCGGGTTACGAAAGAAAATTTTGGTGCTTTTTTGGCTTTTTCGCACGAAACGCGGCTTTTCCCCATTAGCGCGCTATGGCAATTCGGCTTACGAAGGCTTTTCGGGTTACGAAAGCGGCCGACCGCGGAACGAATTACTTTCGTAACCCGAGGCACCCATGTAGCTGAATTCCAGCTTGGGGATGGTGAGATAGCCAGGGGCAAGAATGGAGTAAACCCGGTAGAGGTTCTCAATCCGCGTGGAAGTTGACGGGATGGTGGCGTGGGGTGTCCCACAGAACGCTTAGCGATCTTCTCCCAGGGACGGGAGGGGTAGGCCAGGGCTGGTGGAGCCTGGAGCCGAACTGGGATCCTCCTTCCACCGGGGGTTCGAGAAGAGCATCGTCCTCGGGGTGGGCGACCTCTAGCTTGAGGGGGCATCAAGCCATCCGTATGCTTCTGTTGCAAAAAAGGCCCGAATGTCATCCGTAGGTGAAGGGGACGGGAGGGGCCTTGAGGCAACAAACGGGGCATCCTCGTCCGAAAGCGGGGGGATACGGAACGAGGGAGAGCCCGAGGCGGACCCCAAAAGGGGATGGGGCTTCGTCGCCTGATGAGGGATCAGACGTCCCGAGGTCGTACGGCTCGTTGTCCCGGCGGGGAGTTGTCACCATCCGGGAGAGACGGGCTAGAGAGTGAGCACGGAGGGTCCCGGCGGCAGGCGGGACGGGTCAACACGGGATGAGGTACTGTCCCGTGCACTGGTCATGGACGGGAGATCCAGGAAATGCCTGGAAGAGGTCCTGATCAGATCATGGTAGGTACAGCCAGAGCCTCGTCGGCCCTCAGTACCTAGGGTGGCTTGGTCCCGTGAGGCAGGAGCGCGGCCGTCTCTTTGGTGGAGGTGAGGGGAGATCGACCTCGGCCTCTGAGGGGAGAATGGAGCCATAGGAGTCCTGAAGCTCTCTCCCTCGATTCAGAGTCCACATGCACAATCTGTAGGCTGTCCGCCGGACAGATACAGAGAGGTGAACATAGTGCAGCGGACTCTGGGTTTTGAAGCGGCACCGTCCGGGAAGGGGCCGGTTATAGAAGGAGTCGGGGGGGTTGTTCACCAGCTCAAGGAAACAGGCGAAAGTCGACGGGTACTGGGCCTCGATTCAGGCGGAGAGGCACGTGAGACCGTGCTTGGGGGCCCCTTACGGCGGCTTTTGGGGGACGCGGGAGGGAAGAGACGAGTGAGCCCGCTTCTTGTCCTGGGGGGGAGCGTTTTTCCCCTTTTTTCTAGGAAGCCTTGGGGGCACTCCGGCTTCCCCAAGGACGGCTCCAGAGCCGCCCGGCTGGTGAGAACCCTCTCAATAGAGGGTGGCCTTGAGAGTCCGATTCCGATCTTGGCGGGCTTGGGCGGACCATGGCCTTGCAGTGGACCAACAGTTGCCCTGGATTTGTGTGTCTCGCCCAGGCAGAGGACACCACTTGTCGTGGCCACTCGGCTCTGGGGAATTTTTAACCCCGCACTTAGTGTATTGCTGAAAGCGGCCATGGTAAGAAAGTCCGTTACCACGTCCGAGTCAAGGCCCAAAATGAGGAAGTCGTCCATCCAAGGGAGTCCGAAAGACATGGTCAGTGAATTTCCAAACAGGTCAAAAGCCAGAGATTCCAAGTAGAAGAGCAAGCAAAAAGCTAGCGGACGTTCCTCGGAGCTGCTTTAGCGCGGCGGAAAATGAAGGGAACATGAGGAAGAGCGGGCCCAACCAGGGGGCCTTATATACGGGTGGGCGGGGCTACCGCCTAAAAAAGTTGCAGAAAAAGTACATTATTTTCTGCCTAGAGATTCTAGGAAGTTTCGAGGATTGCTGCGCAGGCGCAGAAAATAAAACCATTGTGGATTCGCAGAGAGACCACGAAGAGAAAGAAGAAACCTCTTTTTCCTCCTTTTGAAGAGGGGGACCCTCTCTTATATTTGGTGCTCAACACATCTGAAAACATCCTAACGTGTAAAGAACTTGGCGTCAGTAGCATTTGGGGAAGCCAAGGATAAGCGCCAGAACAAGATGATGAAATTAAAAAACAGTTGACTATTTTGAACAAAAAGTAATGGGCTTCTGTAGTTCGAAAATGTATAACTTTTAGATTCTAAAAATAGCATTCAAAAAAGAATATTAAACTGCAAAGAGGAAGCTAAAATAATACTACACAGAGTGTTTCATCACATGAAAATCTGAAAACACTAAGGAAATCTTACAACCCTACCAGACTACAGTATTAAAGACTCCATTTAGCAACATCAGGCGCGTTACAGACGGGCATAAAAAAGTACGTGCTCAGCACGTACTAGGGTTAGGAAAGGGGCATCCCTTCCGGATGCCCCCAACCACTAGTATGTGCTCAGCACGTACAAAATGGTGGCTCCTGTCCACACGGGGGATGCCATTACGGACGTCGCACCACCTCTAACAACGGGGCGGTTTGCGGGTGTGACGTAGTGGGGCCGCCATTGAGTCGCTAGAGCGCCCTTTCTGCGGCCCCGGAAGGAGCTCCGTTTCGGAGCTCCTTCCAGCTTTGCGTCGCTGGGCGGCCAGCCTTTACATGGCGCTGTGCCACAGCGACGCAGAGGAGAAAGGGGCCGAGCGGCCCCGCCGTTCATCCTCTCCCCGCCGTCACCGGGTGCCTTGGGCTTGAAGCCCCAAGGACACCCTTCTCCAGGCCGCCAGGGAAGCAGTCTTTTGCCAATTCCCTGCGGCCCTGGGAAGTGGCCGTATCGGGGCTCGGAGGCTGCCGTCTGGCAGCCTGCGGACCCGATACAGCGGGGGGAAGGGGCGGGTGCAGGCCGCCCCAAACGGCGGTCTGTAACCCGCCCGCCTCAGTGAATCCTAACCAATACTACTCTTACCATGGGACATGAGCATTGAAAATATCATAACAGTTGTAACAATGAGGACGATAATGGCCAAGATCCTACATTGGAGTTGCATACTGTAAATCCCTGTAGGTAGAATACACATGATGCAGAGAACCCAGCCATGGTGTTGAATGGACAAAACTATGCAAACTAGTGGCAAGCAAATGCACAAATTATATCTCACTATTATGCTGTCTCTACACATGGCATGGACAAGTTAATCTCATGCATATCTCCATGCCACAATGGTTACCACACAACAAACACTCTGCTTTTTGCAACCTTGAACGAATGTGGGATGTTCTGCATGAGATAAAAAAAAATGTTCAAGTGTTTTAATGGAACTCATTCATGACACCAACAGGATTCTGGCCCATTTCTGACAGCACAAGTTAAAAATAATATTATTTATGGGAACTTTTTATTTTACCCTTTTATTAAAGGATTTTAGTAATTGGTAGGTTCTATAATTGGCCTTTTCTGTATTGATGCATTCCACATGAATGGAAGGATGTAATATCAGGTTCTCTATACAAGAAGGGTTGAAGGGGCAGTCCAACTAATTATGGACATATGGACATACCAGATGGAATTAGAAAAATGTATGCTAGATCATTTATTTATTTAATAGCCTGTGTTTGTCCCATAAGGGACTCATATCTTCTGTATAACTAGATGATGGGAATACCACCAACAATATTTTGGCATGTTCATTTCTAACTGGCTAGAATAACAATCTCCGATCCCATTTAGTACCAAAATAAAAGGTAAATCAATATCAATCTTTATTATTATTTTTTCTATATCACATCAACAATGTACAAAAAACAGATAGATATCCCCGTCAAAGGCATACAATCTAATTGGGTCTCAGTACTATATTGAGTGATAAAATGTGAAGTCGAAGGATTCTCAAAAAACTTATTGAAGTGGTCCAAATAGATAAATATGTTTACTTTGCATCTTGAATCTCTAAAACAGATTTTATCATGCCAAAACAAATTATGCCTTTTCTCATAAAAGTGAAGAATTAATACATGGTAAAATTACAGCAGTGCTTTATGTGCTCCCTGGTCAGTCACACTGTCAGTAACTAAAAGTGACAATTGAACTTAATTAATTTCATAACAAATTAAGCCTGGAAGAATACTCCTGCATCCAAGACATGGCATAGACAAGAATATACCCTACAGAAGGTGAAACTTTAAAAACAGAAATTTCAACCCCATTAGATTATGTGAGCTCTACTATTAAAAACATAAATGACAATTAAGAAACATTATTTCCATTTCTACACCCTTAACATATTTGAACATATGAATCCAAACTTGTATCAGGAGTAACTTGCAACATCAGCTGAAGCATATGTCCCAGCAAAGTGCTCACTAGAGTGCCTGAGCCACTGTCGTCTCCTCCTCCTCCACCACCACCACCACCAAAGAAGCATGGTAAATAAAGCTTTGTTCATTTACCAGATTCCATTCTCTGAGCCAGAGGGCAAAAAGAAGCAAGCACTGGCAACTAGTTGGTCTTCTTCCAGATTTCTGCTGTTGTTTGCTCAAAAGTGGCAAGCAAACAGCAATGTCAAACATTCTGCCATTGTGGCTACTTCCTCAGTCTCACTCTGGATGACAGCAATGAATGAGATGGATCCTTATTGGAGGTCCTTTTGTCAAATCTTGGCATGATAGTGAAATGAAACACTTTATTTGAGAAAAAAAATTAAGTTTATTTGAAAGGGTTATCTGTGGGGCTTCTCCCAGAATCGTGATTTTGCAAATACAAGTTAAAATTTGATGTTGTAGTTATCAAAGAATGAACATACATGTTGGAACATATCTAAAGCTCAGAAGCTCTGAAGATGGCTAGTAATTTAGATGATTTTAAAGAAGTATTAGATAATTGAGTTGCTCATTGGCAGTTACAACCAAATGAAGCCTTTTTAATTAGCAACCAAACTGAGGCCCCATTCCCACTCGCCCATTTGCCCTGGACAGAACTGGGCAGATCTGGTTCCCCCCTCTCAAATCTGCTTGGAAATAAGTACCCACTATGTTTTACCTCAATCGGGGTAATTTACCCCTCTGAAGTTCACATTTGCGGTACCGGTTTAAAATGAAGGCTCCTTTGCTGTCAATGAAATTCACTTCCGCTTTGTCAAAGGTGACGTTTCCTACAGCCATTGGCCAACGGAATGGGTGCTTCCCCCCTCCTTTTAAAAAAAAAACTGGCAGCAGTGTGCACATATTCCGCCAACCTGTCAAATTTAAAAACCTCTAGGTGTGTTGTGTGTATTTGGGTCATTACAGATTATGGCAACCCTAGAACAACCCCATCCTGGGGTTTTCTTGGTGAGATTGGTTCCGAGGAAATTTGCCATTGTCTTTCCCCTGAGGCTGAGAGAGTGTGACTCCCCCAAAGACTTGGGTTTCCACATGCCAGCCTTTAGCCTCCCCTTCGCTTCCAGCCCAATGCTACCTCTGAAGCCCTTGCCTCCCCCCCCCATGTCATCCTCTTCCCATCACAATAATAATAATAATAACAATAATAATAATTCCTCACCCCAGAATGCCATCTCTGCATCCTCTTGCTTTGCTTTCCCTCCGATTGCCACCCCAAAATGCAATCTATCTTTCCTTCCTCTTTGGATCTCCTTGCTCTGCCTCCGATTGCCACCCCAAAATGCAATCTATCCTTCCCTCCTCTTTGGATCTCATTGCTCTGCCTCCGTTTTCAACCCCAAAATGCCATCTATCTTCACCTCTGAATGCCATCTCTGCATCCTCTTGCTTTGCCACCTCAGAATGCCCCACATAACATACACATACACATATGTAGCAAAAGCATTCTGTCAATTTGCCAAATTGAAAGAGAAACATTTGTAACATTCGTATTGTAGCATTCGCATATTACACAAAAAATAATTTTAAAAACCCTCTTGCAAAGTGAGGTGCCATGCTGTGAGCAAGCAAATGAAGCGGAAATGTAGCACAAGTAGACACATTCTATCAAAATGTATCAATAGAACTATTTGCATAGTCTGTCAAAAATAAAAAATTACAAAGGGAGGGGGGAGAGAGAAAGCTGCCTGCGAGAGGGGAGACATGTTCCACCCACTGCCCTCCCTCTGACCTAAGCCCTCTCCTGAACTTGACCCAATCATGACCGGGGCCAAGTTCATATTTGCCAGGACCTGGTTTTTCTCAAAAGATACAGGTAAAACTCCACTTTCAAAAGAGCCATGCCAAGGGGCATTTGCCCCTGAACGGGTGTGCAAACCTCAATTTTGGGTGTAGAAGAATCGGGGCCAATATGAACTTCCCGCTTTTAATCCGGTTCCTGAACCGGGGTAAAAGGTAGTCTGAATGGCCCCTGCGTATCAGATATTCAGAGTCAGCAATCACAAGCAGCAGCACAAGAACACCATTATCTTGACCACATCCTAATTGTGAACATTCAGAAAAATCAGAATGGTCATTACAGCAGTTTCCTCAGCCTTTCTTTTGCAAAAGGGATTGTATGTGTGTATAATTCAATAATAAATTCTGTCAATACATATCAGTATAAGGTTGATAAAAAGGTTCTTATCAACTGTAGCTGATATGCAAAATTATGCTTAGAATATTTATACATTAGAAAGCTATAACGTCATACTCATGAACTGATCAGCTATCAGATAACCTGCAAACATTTTATCTTTTTTCCCATTCAGCTTAATTGGTAGTGGAGAAAAGAAATTTGGTGTTATAGCAAATACTAAATAATTCTGAAATCTTGCTTACTGAAATCCATCACATGAATTATTCTCATTAATAATATAGTTGAATGACATTTTTTAAACCAACGTGAACACCAGTAAAACATTCTGTAAAAGATATGACATAAGTCACTAGAGACTACATAATTTGAACCAGATGGGTTGTGCATATCAGAGCTATGGATTAGCCAATTTACATTCTGATCTTAAACATTTTCACAGACATAGCTCCCTAAATTGTTTTTAGATTAGCTAGACTAGGAAATGAGACGCAGCTGCATCAAATGGTATGAAAGAGTAGCAAATTCTTAGTTATTTAATTTGTTAATATTGTATTTTCATTGTGATGAGAGTAAAGTCTGGTGGAATATTCTGTCTCAGGTGGCAAAGCAACCTGGGTGACCTATACCATGAACCTTGATCTGTAATGGAGGCATGCCATTTGCTGCTCCATCTCAGGCAGCAAAATGGCTTGAGCTAGCCCTGACTCTATCTTTACACAATACTCCAGAAGTACTGTAGACTTCAGGACAGCACATAATACTTTAAGGAAAACTGTAGACTATAAGCCACTTCAAAAGGGGGAGAAATAATTTCTACAAATTGGGGAATGTTTCGGTTAGGAATATAGTCAAATAGATTATAAGTGAACAAAAAGCTATTGTGAGCACCATGTATGTCAAAGCAGTAATTATTTGATTGGTAAGAGATGAAGAAGGGACTGTATTTTAATTAATCACATGCACATAGTTCAAAAGCATCATGTTTCTTTAGCTATAATGTACTTAAAGTATGTGGATAAGCCTTTACTAGGCAAGTTCATATTAAATCAAACACTGTCTTCACATGTCAAAGAAATGCAAGCAAAGATTTTAAATTAATGAGCTACTTATAAAAATATTTAAGATATCTAGGTCATTCAGAGTCTTGGAAAACAAACAGAAGCAAATACAAGATTGAAATAAGATCCTAACAATTTTAGTTTAAGTATTTAAATTCTGGATATCCATTATACAAAACAAATTGTAATTAAGATGTATGTGTTAGGAAACAAAGAGATAATACAGACTCATGTGAATGCTTTGCTGACAAATATTTCATCCCAATGCAGTAGAAAAAAATGTTCTAGAACAGTTTGACCTTGTACAGAGAATAAGCAAGCCAAAGCTAACAAACCCCACCTTATCTAAATGTGCAGAAAAACAGACATAAATCAAAAAGATTTTAATCAACTGTAATCAAATTTTGATTAAACACTTCCATACATTGTATTCTTTGAGTTTTTAATGATGCCAATAAGCGTATACATGAATTCATCCTAAAGAAAATGTTGTTCTCAAAGCAAATTTAGTGCATAAACAAGGTTTAAAGTCTTCCCTTCCCCACCACCATTCCCTTCTCCTTTTGTGTCGCGTGTTTTTAGATTGTAAGCCTGAGAGAAGGGAAATGTCTAATTAAAAATAATAATAATAATTGTAAGCCACTCTGGGAGCCTTTAGGTATGAAGGGTGGGGTATAAATACAGTAAATAAATAAATAAATAAAATGGATTATTTCTTTAAAATGGCTTAATAAGATACCAAAGCAATAAAATAAAAATGCAAATAAGTTTCTTAACAGAATTGTTAACAAGAGAAAATAAAGATTATATGAAGCACCCCCCCCCCCAAAAAAAAAGGTATCCCAAAGGTATCCTAATAGTGATTTATTAGCTCAAAATGTTTCAAGCACTGTGGCTCCTTTTCTGCAGCAAATTATTTAATCAATTTAAAGTATAAACAGAAGTGTATACCATGCTATGTCAAGTGTATTTTGCGCCAAACACAAAGTACTATTCTTTCCACCCTTTACATGGCATACATCAGGGTGGGAAACAGCCCAAGAATGTACCACCTCAAA
This sequence comes from Sceloporus undulatus, assembly GCF_019175285.1. Classification (NCBI taxonomy): domain Eukaryota; kingdom Metazoa; phylum Chordata; class Lepidosauria; order Squamata; family Phrynosomatidae; genus Sceloporus; species Sceloporus undulatus. The sequence continues at coordinate 278,205,599 of NC_056522.1, forward strand.
CCTGAGTGGTCAGAAGTTCACATATGGTTTTGAAAAGAGTAAATTTTGATGTTAAATAGGCCAAGGTGGTGGAGTGCAATCTATTTTAAAAGTTTAACACTTTGTTCCTTGAGATTTCTAGGAGAGGCCATTCAATCTTTCTCTAGCCATAGAAATGCAGTCTACTGAGTCTGGTGTGGTCAAGAGCCACAAAAACAGATTCAAGTGGATCTGTGCAGCTTCCGGATTGTACTTTGCCCACATCTGCTTTACATGGATTAAACCAACGGAAGAAAAGTCATACAACATTAACTCCACAGCAGTTAAGAGGTATATACAATGATTATCCCCTACAATCTGAACAATTCATATGACACATATATACATTTTTAATCCAAGTGATCCATAATCCATACAATCAGTCTGAATCAATTACAATGCACCCACGTTATACGCGGTAGCGACATACGCAGCTTTCAGCGTGCCCCATTAGAAGTAATGGGCACGCCATGGGCATGAGCCCCATTACTCCTAATGGGGTTTGAGCAGACGCGAATTTCCTCTTATGTGGGGGATCCAGAATGGATCCCCTGCATAAGGGGAAAGCCCACTGTGTGTCATAATGCATACAGAAACAGAACAGAGTTTCCCTGCATCTTCAGAATTGACTACAGAAACTGTTAACCCATAAAATCACATGGAACTGTTATTATCATCAAACATACAATTAGTTTAAAGTTTGTTTTCGTCAGCCTCATCGATTTCTGTTTCCAAACCTTGTTAATTTGTTTTATATGCCACCTTTCTACCAGAGTGGGACCCAAGGAGGCTTACAGAAGAAAGCAGTTACAACTTGAGGCAATTAAAATCACATTTAATACAGTATAAAATTATATTACAATAGTATAAAATTATTTTTAAAAAATACAAAAGTTTTTTAAAAATAAATAAACAAAGCACATACCACAATAAGAAGCCTCCCTGAGAACAATTACATATTTAAAACCTGCTTAAAGGTCTTTGCTGTTGACAAAAGGAAAGCAGGGAAAGGGCTGGCTTAACCTCCCATGGAAGGGCATTCTAGGGTCTGGGAGTAGCCACAGAAGGCTTTCTTGTGTCCTGACCAAGACAGCCTGTGATGGTGATGGGACTGAGAGAAAGTACTCTCCTGTAGATCTTAGAACTCTGGCAAATTTGTATGGGGAGATACGGTCTTCAGACAGACATCATGATGGGCATTTTGTCTGGAGTTCAGTGAGCTGAGCTTCCAACCTGGGGACAGTCTGGCTGACTTTGAACAAATTGCTCTCTATCAAATTGCAGTATTTCAAGGTTCACCTTAGGATTTTGTGGCTAATCGTATATACTCTTTCAACTTCCACTCAAAGCTACACCAATTCTGAAAAGTCCAAACTGAAACAGTTCACCACTTTCACCATACAGAAAATAGCACATAGCTCATGACACTTATCAGAAAGGAAAAACGCTCCACCTCTCACTAAAAATGAAAATGTCTGAAAATTTAAATTTCTGTACTTAAACTAATAAAAACAAAAGGGACAGAATTCAATCAGACAGTTTTAATAGTTGTCCACAACTCCAGTTGCTAATCTGTAATTTTATATAAGCAGTACAGTAATATGTTTACAAGAATATGCACAAGAAATACTTTAAAATATTAATATCTGCCAAGAGAAGGACTATCTTGAAATACTGAAATACCCTGTCAAGGAAAAGGTCAAAAACTGCAAGATATTTTACACTTCAGGACTTCCTTAAGAAAACCACATTTTTGTGCACAGTTCCCCCACCACCACAAAACTCAAGATTTTTGAACAAATAAATTCTGCACTGAAAAGCCCTAAAAATAATCAAAAATGTAAAAAAATCATCAAAAATAGCACAAAATTTCTGATAATCACAACTACTGGGGTGAAAACTTTTGTAATTCTTTACTCCTGTATGCAAGAATAAAAAAGGGAAGATTTAAATCCCTACAAAGGAGTAAAGAGTTTGACTGCAAATTCAATAATTTTATATTTAGTAAAACTAGACAGCAGATTAATCCTGGTGAGTGCACACAATGAATAAATATTAGTATGTGTAGAAAAAAAATATTGAGAAAATTTCAAAAATGATGAATGTTGAAAGGATAAATACCTGTTCTAAATAGAATCAGATTTTCCACTACAAATAAGATGTACCAAACACCAGTGCAACATGAGAGATGTGGCCATAATCTTTCATTGACAACTGACTGGACTACTATAATGTGCTTTACCAAAAGCTTCAACCGAGGACTGGAGGATGGAGGGGTTTTTATTTATTTATTTGTTCCCATTATATGCCATCTTTCCAGGGCTGGCTCATCCATATAGGCGAACTAGGCAGCTGCCTAGGGCAGCAAAATTGAGCAACAGCGGGGCTGCTTTTTCTGTATAATTTTTTGCGTAATTAAACAATATTAAACTTTATGATAAAATTTATTACGGTCAAAGACCAGCAGATCAATGGTTTAAAAAATACATAAAAAGTAAAATAAGACACATATAAGAAACTGTTCAAAGTTTAAAAACGGGGAGATAAGAATCTATCCACAAGATTAAAATAATACGTTGCTACTACAAACAATATTAAAGTGAAAACTCATTACAGCAAGTGGCATAAAAGCAAGCTACCGTATGATGGTTTCTTTATACAATGGTCAAAACATAAATGTGTGCCCCCCTGTGTCCGTGGTATGTCATCATTTGCCTTCCACATGTGCTTTGAATGTAACCTCAAGGTCAACAGCCCCCTCTCCTCTTGCTGCCCACCCTCCTTACCCTTGGTGCCACAACATGGAACGCCAGTCACCAGTCATCTTGAATTTACTGTTTACAACAAACAAACTAGTCTGTTTTCGTGTTTTGCATTTTTAGTAGTGATCATGCAATAGTGTTTCAGTGTTTGTGTTTGATTTTGAATGTTTGCCTAGGACCTTCTTCGCTGTTGTTCCCACCTTATGGAATGGCCTGCCAGATGAGATTCGTCAAATATCCAACTTAGATAGCTTTAATAAAGTGGTCAAGACGGCCTTCCCAGAATACCCCCAGCTACATATGGATTCCCATACTTGGGAGTATTCTGTATTTCTACAATTCTGTCCATGATGAGTTTGCCCACTGCTTTTATGCTATGATATCGTGTGATTTTAATATAAATATGTTGATTTTAATGTATGAATTTTAATCTTAGAATGGTTTAATTTCTTTTTGTATATATTGGTTGTATATATTTGTATTATTGTTATCTCTATACATCTGTATTATTTTAATTGTTGGAAGCCACTTTGATTGTTTCTTACAAATAAGTGGGATATAAATAAAAGTTGTATTATTTATTATTATTATAGTATGTTTAATACTGTGTTGCATTCTTACAACAAGTTTTAAACTAAGTAAGGAGGAAGTTTTAGTTGTTTAGGCAAGTACTCTATTTATTATTATATTATCTTAGGGGATAGGGAGTGCACAGCCACCCTGTATCCTATGTCTTTTATCATTACGTAATAAGAAATCAGAAAAAGAATTTTGTTCTATAAAAGGCAATAAATTAGGCTACAGAGACAATACAAGCAGAATAAAAAAGTCTTTAACCTGTAAAAACCTAATTGGCTTTTTGATTAATTCTCAATACTAGATGAGAGATTGGAACCTATATTTTATGTCATGTTTAGCTTTAACAAACGAAACAGCGGAAATCAAGAGGTGAAAATAATTATGAGGGGTGACGGGGTGCCAAAATATTTCTCGCCTAGAGTGGCCAAATACCTAGAGCCGGCCCTACGCCTTTCTTCCAATGTAGGGCCCAAAGTGGCTCACAAAGCTAAAACAAGATCATCAAAAAATCTGACAATAAAAATTAAACCAAATTAAAAATCATCATATTAAAACCATGATAAACCCACACCCCGTATATACGGTACTTGACCATAAGTCAACCTCATGTATAAGTCAAGGGCAGGTTTGGGCACCAAAATTATGGATTTTGATATGATCCGTGGATCCGTCAAGAATAAAATGCAGGAGCATATCAGAAGCATGGGAGAAAGCCTGGAAAAAAACAAGTTCTTTCACCAAATGTCAGGATTTAAAGGAAAAAATTTTGAAAATACAGTTGTCCCTCCATATTTGCTAGGGTTAGGGGAACAAGACCCCCGTGAATATGGAAAAACCGCAAATAACAAAAACACTGTTTTTACCTGAGAGGACACCTCTGTAGGAATCTCTAGGTCCTCCAGTGCAACTCTGTGGTCAATGCCCAACATACACTGAGCATAGAATGGCACTGGAGTAGCTACAAATGGTCTTTCAGTGCAACTTTTAGTTAAAGTTGACCACAGAGTTGCACTGGAGAACCTAGACAGTCCTAGAGAGAACATATTAATGACATCCGTGAATAATCAAATCCGCAAATATCAAAGCCGCAAATATGGAGGGATGACTGTACCACCAAAATAGGTGGTATTATACCCCGGCCAGAATGAAAAAGATGTTTAAAACAGAAACAAACAGGTGTTGTAACTGCCAAAAATAAAAAGGAGCGATGAGCCACATGTGGTGGAAAAGTGAAAAGTTAAAAGGGTTTTGGGATGATATACACAGAATAATACAGCAAATTTATGGTATAAAATATAAGAAAAGACCGGAATTGTACCTTCAGAATATGACACATTTCATGAAGGCAGAGGATGAGAACAAGCTATGGCGAATTATATTATACATGATACACTGGCTAGGATATTAATAGCAAAATATTGGAAATCAAAGGAGAAGTTACAGGTAGATGAGTGGCTGTTAAAACTTAATGAGATTAGAGAGTTGGACAGACTTTCATGTACTCTAGAGGACAAGAAGAGAGACAAAATAGAAAAGGAATGGATGCAAATAGTGACGTATTGGGAGAAAAGATGGGGTGTGGATAAAAATCTGATCTAATATTATGTATAAATATAATAAGCGAATAGATCAGAAGAAGAAATATTTTTCAAGGAAATCAAAGTTATAGGGACTATTAGATAAAATTAGGAGAATATGTATGGACATACAACCCTTTTTATATAAAAAAAGGAAATGTGATAATTCAATGATGGGATTGTATAACTTTATTGCAAGAAACAAATAGAAGTGTGATAGGCAACACAGATAAGTTCTTTTAAAGCAGGGAGTGAAGAAAATAAAGAAGATCAAATGTCTTGTGTGTTATTGAAGTTTGCACTTATGTGACTTGTATTGATGAAGATATTATTGGAAAATTTAATAAAGATATAATAATAATAATAAAGGTCAGAAGTGGTATTGCGGTGGAGAGAGTAGAGAGGGGGTCAGCACTTCTTTTAGCTGCTCCTGGGACAGACTAAGCTCTCATCTTTCACAACTCTACTCAAAGAAGGGATGGTTCCTTTTTTGATAAGAGTTCAAGTACAGTTCTTACACCAATGAGTGGATAAGTCAACCCAGCTTTTTTGGGTCAAATTTTTGACTAAAATTTCTACACTTATACATGAGTATATATGTGCTGATGGTGACAAACATCATCAGTTGAGCTATCAGTTTGGCTTCATTATGTTGTCTTGACTTATGGAGGCCTTTGAGTAAGTTTCAAGAATTATATACTTAAAAATCATTTACTTTAAAATGATCTTAAAGTTATCTTAGGAATCATTTTATTATTTATTAATGAAATTAGAGCATTTTTAACTTGTTAAAAGCTCACTGTTATGCACAAGTTTGGAAGGTAAATGCACTGGGCCTTAATCAAACAAAGTCAAAAAGCAATGCTGGAAGACAATAGTTTCAGACACTATAATACATTTCAAAAATACTCACTGAAATATCTTGTCCTGGATTCTCCCTTGAGGGATAGCCAAGAAATGTGTCATAAATAAATTATTTGAAATTTCCAGTTTTGGTGCTTTACTTCAATAACTATTTTTGAACTAATTATAATCGCTCAAATATTAGTAAGAAAAATATTTTAAAGGGAAATTGCCAAGTAGGTTACACCCAAAATTTAACCTAGCTTTTCTATTTTAAGGGACATATTCATATATCTAAATATACATGTGGGGTTTTTAAAAATGCATTTTAAATCCAAAAAAAATGATTAAGCAAACAAACCAGATGGAAAGTAAATGCATCATGTAATTATGCAAGCATGCATAGATGAATAACTTGCAAACCCACACAATGTGTTTTTTCTTTATAAATGCCTCTAGGTTTGAACCAAACACAGTGCTACAATGGTTTGTACAATATATTGTAATATATTATATTTTATATTATATGTACTGGTTGAACATTTCTTATCCAAAATGCTTGAGACCAGAAGTGTTTTGGATTTCAGGTTTTTTTAGATGTTGGAATATTTGCATATACATAATGCAAATATTGTACTGCATATTGGAGATTGGACCCACATTGCAGAAATAAAAGCAGTTTGACAGCACTTTAATTTCCATGGCTCAATGCTATGGAATTCTGAGATACGTAGTTTGGTGGGGTACAAGAGCTTGCTGTATATAAAGCAAAATAGCTCACAAAAGTACAAATCTGAGTTCAAAAGCACTGAGTCATGACAGTTCAAGTGGTGTCAGACTGTTTTATTTCTGCAGTTTGGGAGCAGCCAATGTTTCATAGAATAGAATCATAGAATCGTAGAGTTGGAAGAGACCACAAGGGCCATCTAGTCCAACCCCCTGCCATGCAGGACCTCTCGATCAAAGCATCCCCTGACAAATGGCAATCCAGCCTCTGCTTAAAGATTTCCAAGGAAGGGGACTCCACTACACTCTGAGGGAGTGTGTTCCACTGTCCAACAACTCTTACTGTCAGGAAGTTCTTCCTAATGTTTAAGTGGAATCTCTTTTCCCGTAGTTTGCATCCATTGTTCTGGGTCCTGTTCTCTGGAGCAGCAGAAAACAAGCTTGCTCCCTCTGTGTATAACTTATAGCGTGAAAAGTAATTTTATACACAATATTTTTATTACTTGTGCATGAAACAAAGTTTGTGTACACTGAATCATCAGAAAGTAAAGGTGTCACTATCTCAAGCCCCCCATGTTGACAATTTTGGATTTTGGACTATTTTAGATTTTCTATTTCTGGATAACGAATACTCAACCTGTATTAAAAATTAAATTGTCATCTTTCAATATGCAGATATACAGTAGAGGGAGTAGCATTTTTAAAAAAATAGATTCAAGAATTTGTAATAACCCAAAAATAAAATACCATGTTCTGTGACTTTGTATAAATACACATTATGAAAATGAAACATCTTGGCATTTAAACTAAAAAAACAAAAAACAAAACTTCTGTTTCAAGGAAATATAAACACCACCCCCAGCCCCAAATAGAATTACAGTTCAAGTAAAAAACAAAACAAAACAAAATAACTAGTAAGTCTTCTAACTGGAGAGAACCAACAAAAGGGTGAAAAATAATTGCACCTTTTTAGTGACTACAGGTATAGAAGAATAGTCAAAATGCTCAGTAAGAGGAGAAGAAGCACTGCAAACCTCTGGTTATAATACGGGCCAGATCTTCCAGGTGAGAGTGCAAAGTGAAGAATTTGAAAGTTGTGTGTGCAAAAGCAATGTAGATTCTAAAAGAAGCAGTATAAACCAGTGCATGTGGGCATGGTGTAGTGGTTTGAGCACTGGACTAGGACATGGGAGACCAGGTTCAAATCCCAGCTAGACATTAAACCCACTGGGTGATTGTGGGCAAGTCACACTTTCTTAGCCTCAGAGCATGGCAATGGAAAAATCCCTCTGAAGAAACTTGCCAATAAAACCTTATGGTAAGTCCACCCTAAGGTCACTATAAGTCAAAATGACTTGAAGACATACAACTATAAATCAATCAAATGTATTTGGTTTGAATCCACACATTTGTATAGTCAAGAAATAAAAGTGATAATGAGTTTAGAAGTGAGTCACCTAGAATGATGAATACTTTTTAAATACTCCACTACTTGCTGACTTCTCCATTAAGACATGTACCTGCAAATTGATTTCTGCTTCATAGAAAGTCAGGCAAGAGCAGTAGTGTCGCTCTGAGTTTATATCTGTCAAAACCACCACAAAGAAGGTAGGCTGCTTCCTCTCTTTTGATAGATGCCATCCTCCAGGCTGACAAAACTATGGAGAGAGAAAAAAACACAAGTAAAATTTAACAAACGTGTATGTCAGAGAACAAAAATAATTCAACCTGTAAAAGTTATCATACAATGACTATAGATGACAATATATTAATTTTCCTGTGCAACTACTTAGCAGATCTTGAATTCAAAATCTGATTTTGAAACCACTCCCAAGCTAACACATTATTTTTGTACTTAAAGTACTGACAGCTATAGTACCAGTAATATCATATGTAGTCACCTAGACAAAAATCAGCTCTGTGACATTCCTGACGGCACCCACAATTTGGTTGGTGCTCCTCCCCTTCCCACACCAGAATTCAGCACATCCACAATGGCAAGGGACGTGCCATTCAACCTAACATGGTTGGGGAAAATGTGTCCCATGGGCTGCATGTGACCCCTGAGCTTCATTCTGTGGCCTCCAAAGCCTACCACATCTTCCTACCAAGTCCCTACACCCCAGTGTTTTAGAAATTCTGTCAACACAGTAAACATCTGTTGAATCTGCCACAAAAATGTGGCACTTTAGGTATCATTAGCCCCATTTACCCCCACAACCCTTTCCAAAAAATACTGGAATTACAGTTGGACCTCCTTATACATGGATTTTTTATACACGGATTCAAGCATCCACGGCTTGAAAATATTTTTAAAGGTATAAATTTCAAGTATCAACCCTTGATTTTTCCATTTTATATAAGGGACACCATTTTGGTATGCCACTGTATTTAATGGGACTTGAGCATACACGGATTTTGTTAATCACAGGGGATCCTGGAACCAAACCCCAGTGGATAACAAGGGTCCACTGTATGCTAAATTTGGGGTTCTATCCAGACTAGAAATGATGCGACATCACTTCCTGTTACACCAGCAGTAACAGTGCACCCCACAGGGATCACAAGGGGGATCCACTCCACAGTCATTCAACCCTGTTGTATAAATGCATGCATTCTGAGCGCTGATTAATCTCTCCCTCCAACTCTTTCCCCCTGAATCCAAATCCTGTGACAGATTCAGCAATGACTGTATGATACACTACTTTCTAAGTAGTGTGCACTACTTAGAAATTATAGGATGCAAAACAGCAGAAACGTGAGCAATTCTACTTTATTTTTGTAATAGAATAGGATCATTCTATTCTGATTCCAATAAATATTTCAATGTCACTGAGAATTTTATCTACCATATATGAATAAATAATGTACCTTATTTTGTACATCAGTGTATCATTTCATCCAAATATTGTTTATCACCATTTCCCATTCTGTTACATATTTGAATGTGCAACTGCACCCAAATTCAGAGATTATTCAGCAGAGTGTGCAGACTAATCCAGGTAACATGACACTTGCGTAACATGATCTAATTTGGTCATTCAGAACAAGTCCCAAGAAGTGGTGGTACAGTGTATTTGTAACATTAACTTTGCTAAGCCAATAGAGGTATTTTAATCACTGCTTTAATGAGATTTTTTCTTTTTTAAAAATAGCCAAAGCTTATTTCCTCTATAAACCCTTAGGAGACCCTCTTGTTCAGCATACATCAAGTATCTCTCTGGATTATCTCATAATCCATAGTTCAAAAAACAACACTAGGAAAAAGCAGAATGAATTGAAACATTGTGATATTTATCTAGGGCCTATTCTAGGCAAAAATCATGCATTTCTTAATTAACATGGGCAGCTGCATAAAGCAACTATGAGAAATACTTAAATATTTAAACATTGGTCTTTTTTTATTTCACTAACAATAAAGAGTATTACATATTTATTTATTTCTCCAAGTGACCAGTAACCTTTCACATTCACACAATTATGTAGTAACTGGCCCAGTGTGAATTGGCAATTATTCTTAATTCTGATGACACTTTTCCAGTAGGAATTACAGTGAGGAATATTCTTAATCACCTATTTCATAATTACATTTGTCCATTTGATTCCAGGGATGATCAAAATTAGGGCAGGGAGAATATTGTGCCAACTGGCTTTCAGTTCAGTAGGCAGGTAACACAAAATGATGCATCAACATACTGAAAACTGTTTATAAAGCCGTATAATATTTACCATCAGATGTAATACAGCACTAAAACAGGACAATAATCAACAAAATCAAAGCAGGTTTTTAAAAGCTCAAATTACTACTAATTTGGTATCATAGTTCTGATAACTATATTCCCACATTCCAACTGGACATACTGATCTCACTGACATTAGTTTCTCATAGGTTTCAGTGTGAAGGTGTGAATACATCTGCAGAACTGTGTATCACAGTGCTGCCACCTACAGCAAACAAACCCAGTAAATCAAGACTTTACCAATGTTACAACTTAGCTCTAACAGAGCAGACTTTGTAGACCCATGTAGCAAATGCACAGAATAATACAACCATAGTGTGAACATAAGTCCACCACAACATATGGATTTACTGGCAGACACAAAATCACAATATATATTAGTTATAGAAATCCTTCCTGATATATCTTCAGAAATCTTTTTTTAAACACCTTTGATAGATTTGATGGTGTGCATAGTATAGAGATTGAAGAAATCTCACTAAACTACTTACTTTTAGTGAGCACAGTCTATTGAGAGTTTGTAAGACATTTCTTGACTCTTTAACTTGCTTCTTTTTCTCAAAGTTTCCAAAACTAGCATAAAACTAGAATATTTTTCTTTTGTGAAGAACAATGCAAACCTATCATGGTTCTGCTACACAATTTCTTCAATTTCCTCAAACATCATTATCGCAAACACAAAAACTCTGAAGAATAATTCAAAGAAGGATAGGTTGCTTAATGTAACTATAGTTCTTTAAGTGGTCATCTGTGAATTCACACAAATGGGTTTCCCTGTGCCTTTGCAGGGACATTCGGAACCTTCTAGAATCACTAAGCAAGACTTTTGGGTGGTAGCTCTGCCCACCCTATATATACCCCTAGTGTTCCTGCTCTTTTCCCTCAATTCCAATTGGACATCGCATAGCAGCATAATAAGGGAACATGTGCAAGAGCATGACATGGCCTGAGGGGAGGATGGGAGGGTTTGTGTGAATTCAGAGACCACGACGAAGAACTACAGTTACAGGTAAGCAACCTGTCATTCTTTGTAGTGTGAATCACACAAATGGGTTAGACTAACAAGCTGTAGTCATTGGAGGAGGCAGTGTTGTGGCACCATATATAATAAACCAAAATGTGCTTTATTAAATATGCAAGTAGAAAGCATGCAATTCAATCAACCTCAATGCAAATCAGAAAGCAACACTACACTTTCAAAAGCTGCATCATTCTTTGCCCTGGTATCCAGCCTGTACTGTGTGATGAAAGTCAATGGCTGGAACTAGATTGTAGTTTTACAGATATCTTCTAGGGGCACCCCACCGAGAAAAGCAGAGGACGTCGCTACTGCCTTGGTAGAGTGTGCTCGAATTCGAGCCGGAGGAGTCTTCCCTGAGAGTTTGTAGGCTAGATGAATGGTAGCAGTCACCCATTTTAAGAAACACTGAGGAGTGACTGGAAGTCCAAGCTCCGAATTTGAGTAGCAAACAATCAGTCGCTTGGATCATCTCGAATCTGAAGTGCGGTCAACACAGAATTCAAGTGCTCTTCGGATGTCGAGCAAATGCTAGACACGCTCGGTATCAGTGGTCAGATTCAGAGCCAAAATAGGCAGAACAATATCCTGGCTCAGATGGAATGAAGATATCACCTTAGGCAGGAAGGTGGTGTCTGGCTGGAGAACAACTTTGTCCTTATGGAAATGAAGGTAAGGCTGGTCCACTCGGAATGCATAAAGTTCACCCGCACAACGTGCTGGAGTGATGGCAACAAGAAAGGCAGTCTTCCAAGTGAGAAGCCTGAGATCAGCTGTAGCCATGGGTTTCAAGGGCTGCTTGTAAAGCTGCACAAGGACCAACTCAAGACCCCAAGCCCGTGTTGGTACCAAAGCTGGAGGATGGAGGCTAACAAATCCTTTGAGGAACTTTTTAATCAAGGGATCTTGAAAGAAGGATGGGTGACCATCAAACTGGTAGAGAACAGACAGGTAACACTTTAAAGAAGAAATAAAGAGTCCATTGTATGGATTCGGGCAACAATGTAATGGTTGGATCTGCCAAACAACAAGGCAAAACATCTTGAGGTCCGAGTGTCGAATCCGACCATTGTGCACGGTGAGGAGTTCAGGATGCAAAGGCTGACAGAGAAGCCACACCGTTTGGTTTCAAAGCAGGGATTTGAAGAACCTTACGCTTTTTTTCACTGCTAGCATCTCAAGAGTATTGATGTAAAGCAGTTTCTCTTCGGAGGACCACTGTCCCTGAACTGTGAGGCCTTCCACATGAGTGCCCTAGTCATCCATAGATGCATCAGTTGTCGAGGTGAGTACAATTCAATGGTCAGCTTCTACCCCAAGCATACCACAGAATTGTGCTGCAGAGCCTATAACTGTCTAGAAAAGTGTTCTCCAGAGCACTTCTATGGTATGCTTCCACCAGAAGCCTAAGATACCATTCATTTGGGGTAGGAAAGATTGAGTTTGCGATTATCTACAGTTTTTGTTCTATACAATCAGTCCCAGAATGTGTCCCTTGTGTTAAATGGGGTCTCACTGTATATATCCTCAACAAACTGGAAAGGAAAAACAATAGCAAGATGTAATTAGTAAATGTAAAATATAAAAATCACAATTTCTTTTTCTTTAATTTTCAATCTTTTAAGTTTAATTACATGTCATTATGCATGACACATCTATGGAAGAAAAACTAAAATAAAGGAGTAGAAGCAATCTTGTTCAGTGTTTTATATGCCTTATATGGAGAACTTGTTACTTTTCATCTTTTCTTCCAGTTACAAGCCCTGCTGCAACTTGATCTCTGGTGAGCTATGTAGCAGAGTATTGGTGAACTATACAAAAAGCAACTAAGACGCAGTTTTAATACAATGAGCAAACACAAATGGATATTCCTACAACCTGACTTACAGAAACTAAGAAAATAGTACTTTCACTCTCTTTTCTCTTCATTTACTGAGATATAGCTAAGCCACAAGTAATATAATTATTTCACTTCCTGGCAATCTTCCCTTAGGCTGCCAAGAAATGGCTAGCATTAACATTTACTTCTTCTTTTCATTTGCAGCGTCCAAAATTTCCAGTTTCTAATTCAAATCAAGGCTGTGGCTCAGAATACTGGAGTGATGACTCATCATATGGTAGCTGCAATACAAAATACAATAACCACACATCCGGGTTAAGTTATATGGTTAATTCCATATTTTCAGATGTATGGAATTAACCATATAAGCTAACCAGGATATGTGGTTATTGTATTTTGTATTGCAGTTACTGTATTATGACTCATCACTTCAGTATTCTGAGAAACAGCCTTAACTTGAATTAGAGAATGTCACAAATTAGGAGGAATAGCTAATACTCCAGAGGACAGGATCAAAATTCAAAATGACCTGAATAGACTAGAAAGCTGGGCCAGAGCTAACAGAATGAACTTCAACAGGGAGAAATGTAAGGTACTGCACTTAGGGCGAAAAAATGAAATGCACAGATATAGGATGGGAGACACCTGGCTTAAGGAGACAACATGTGAAAGGGATCTAGGAGTCCAAGTAGACCACAAGTTGAACATGAGTCAACAGTGCGATGCGGCAGCTAAAAAGTCCAATGCAATTTTAGGCTGCATCAATAGAAGTATCGTATCTAGATCCAGGGAAGTAATAGTGCCACTATATTCTGCTCTGGTCAGGCCCCACCTGGAATACTGTGTCCAGTTCTGGGCGCCACAATTCAAAAAGGACATTGAGAAACTGGAGCGTGTCCAAAGGAGGGCGACTAAAATGGTGAAAGGTCTGGAAACCTTGCCCTATGAGGAACGACTCAGGGAGCTGGGGATGTTTAGCCTGGAGAAAAGAAGGTTAAGAGGTGATATGATAGCCCTATTTAAATACTTGAAGGGATGTCATATTGAGGAGGGAGCAAACTTGTTTTCTGCTGCTCCAGAGACTAGGACCCGGAGCAATGGATGCAAGCTGCAGGAAAAGAGATTCCACCTCAACATTAGGAGGAATTTCCTGACAGTAAGGGCTGTTCGACAGTGGAACACACTTCCTCGGAGTGTAGTGGAGTCTCCCTCCTTGGAGGTCTTCAAACAGAGGCTGGATGGCCATCTGTCGACGATGCTTTGATCTGGATTTCCTGCATGGCAGGGGGTTGGACTGGATGGCCCTTGCGGTCTCTTCCAACTCTATGATTCTATGATTCTATGACATTCTCCCAAAAATCTTAGGTCTATTATTTTAGCTCATTGGAACTTACATACAGACAGCCCTCCATATATCCACAGATTCTTTATCTATGAATTCAAGCATCTACAGCCTGAATGTGTGTGTGTTTGCATCCCAAAAAACAAACCTTAATATTGTCATTTTATACAAGGGATACCATTTTACAATGCCACTGTATTTAATGGGCCTTGAGCATCCACTGATTAACCTCTCTAGCAAGTCTGACTTCATTCTGTGCTTTAGCTTTTCCGACTTTACCCCTACCCATGCTCGCTATTTGTTTGAATTCCTCTTTGGTGATTTCCCCATTTTTCCATTTCTTATATATGTCCCGTTTAAATCTTAGCTCAGTTGAAAGTTCCTTACTCATCCATCCTGGTTTCTTGAGACATCTCCCATTTTTCTTCCTCATTGGAACTGTTTGAAATTGTGCCTTCAGTATCTTCCTTTTGAAAAAAAAAACCATCCGTCTTGAATCCCCTTCTCTTTTAGTACTCCTGGCCATGGGATCACCCCCAGTATTTCTCTAAGTTTACTAAAATCAGCTCTCCTAAAGTCTAGAATGCGTGTCTGACTATGCCTGGCTTCTCCTTTCCATTGTATAACAAATTACAGGTGTACATGATCACTCCCACGTAAGGATCCCACCACTTGCACTCCATTAACTAGGTCATCTCTGTTGCTTAGGACCAGATCCAAAATAGCTGATCCTCTTGTTGCCTCTTTCACCTTTTGGACAATGAATTGTCTCTAAGGCAAGTGAGGAATTTGCTAAACCTTGAAGATTTGGCTGAGTTTGACTTCCAGCAAATATCAGGATAGTTGGAAGTCATCCATCACTACTACATCTCTCCTTTCTGAGTGTGTGGTCATCTGTTCTAGAAAAACATCATCCAATTTCTCAGTCTGACTTGGAGGTCTGTAGTAGACTCCCACAAGACATCCCTGCAGCAGCAGGAAGCCAGTTAAAGGGACGGGAGGGTGGGAAAAGGACTATGAGCCCCTGCTCCTTAAAAGAACTGGCAAATGTAATCTCAGAGTCATTGGAAATAATTTTTAAGAGCTTCTGGAGAAGTCCCAAGAGACTGGATGAGGGGAAACCTTGTCCCCATCTTCAAAAAGGGGAAAAAAGAGGATCCCAACAATTATCGTCCAGTTAGGCCTGATACAGATAGGCACAAAGTGCCGGCCTATGGGTGGTATCATGGTGGAGCAACCACATGCTTGACGCCATGACTCCACCCTCTCGCACCATGACGGTGTGTGGCATCATGGTGCGACCCTGGCGCTGCATGTAGATAATGCAGCGCCAAAAGGACGTCACAAAGCCACTCCTTTTTCTGCTCTCCAGAGGCCGTATCAGGGCTGTGGTGTGCAGGGGTCATGGCCCTGATCTGGCCAGTAAAGGGGCTGCTGCATGCCACCCCTTAGCTGACATCAATACCAAGAAAGATTCCAGAGCAGATCATTAAACAGAGAGCCTGTGAACATTTAGAAGGCAACACCAAAATCACAAAAAGTCAACACTTATCCTGATTTCAGTAAGGCCATTGACAAGGTCCCACAAGACTTTCTTGCAAACAAGCTAATAAAATGTGGGCCAGACAATGCAACTTTTAAATTGATTTGTAACTGGTTGAATGGCCAAACCTAAAGGGTGCTCAACAATGGCTCCTCTTCATTCTGGAGAGAAGTGACTACAGTAGTGGGGTATGCTTATCAAATTTGTAGTTGACACCAAATTAGGAGGACTAGCTAATACCCCAGAGGAGAGGATCAAAATTCAAAATTACTTCAATAGATTAGAAAGCTAACAAAATGAATTTCAACATGGAGAAATGTAAGGTACTGCACTTAGGACAAATAAATGAAATGTATAGATATAGCATGGGGAACACCTAGCTTAATGAGACTATGTGCCAAAGGGATTTAGGAGTTCTGCTAGACCACAAGTTTAACTTGAGCCAACAGTGTGATGTGGCAGCAAAAAAGAACAATCAATTTTAGGCTGCATTAATAGAAGTATAGAGTCTAAATCAAGAGAAGCAATAGTGTCACTCTATTCTGCTTTGGTCAGGCCTTATCTAGAATACTGTACTATGTCCAGTTCTGGGCACCACAATTAAAAAAAGGATGTGGGTAAGCTGGAGCATGTCCAAAAAGACCTTTCCTGGAGGTCTTTAAACAAAGACGTGATGGTCATCTGTCGCGGATGCTTTGATTGAGAGTTCCTGCATGGCAGGAGGCTGGACTGGATGCTCCTTGTGGTCTCTTCCAACTCTACGATTCTATGCTTCTATGAGGGCAACCAAAATGGTGAAGGGTCTGGAAACCATGCCCTATGAGGAATGACTTAGGGAGCTCGGTATGTTTAGCCTGGAGAAGAGATGATATGGTAGTCCTGTTTACATATTTGAAGGGATGTCACATTGAGGAGGGAGCCAGCTTGTTTTCTGCTGCTCCAGAGACTAGAACACGTAACAATGGATGCAAGCTCCAGGAAAAGAGATTCCACCTCAACGTTAGGAGGAACTTCCTGACAGTGAGGGCTGTTTGACAGTGGAACACATTCCCTTGGAGTGTAGTGGAATCTCCTTCCTTAGAGGTCTTTAAACAGAGGCTTGATGGCCATCTGTCAGGGATGCTTTGATTGAGAGTTCCTGCATGGCAGGGGATTGGACTGGGTGGCCCTTGTGATCTCTTCCAACTCTATGATTCTATGAATGCAATAATAGCAAACAGTTGTACTTGTAGAAACTAGAACACCTGTAGGTTTCAGCAGATATCCTGCCTTAGTGCCTGAATAAACAATCTTTGTTTTCAATAGACAAATGTGTTTTTGTTTTTCACATTGTCCTCTAAATCATTTTATACCATATCATCATCTAAACCATCTCTTTGATGTGGTCCACAAAATATGTAATGTAACAAAACATAATCCAATTTATTTAACCCTGAACTTTCCACTGTATCTGCGAAGATT
This sequence comes from Sceloporus undulatus, assembly GCF_019175285.1. Taxonomy (NCBI): domain Eukaryota; kingdom Metazoa; phylum Chordata; class Lepidosauria; order Squamata; family Phrynosomatidae; genus Sceloporus; species Sceloporus undulatus. Next base: position 278,223,048 of record NC_056522.1, read on the forward strand.
AAAGAGATAAGAACAGCCACAAGTATCTGTTAGGAGAAAGATTAAAATTGCATATTCTGCTTGATTAGGTAAATCATTATTAATATAACACTATCATTTGTTAATATAACACCACCATGCAAATAAGTGAGCTTAGTACATGTAAACACAAGAGACATATTTTGAATCCATTGAGTCTCAAGTATACCAGCACCATTCAACTGAGTGATCGCTGCAATTTCAGAGAAGAAATACATTGAGCAATTATCTTCAGCAACATTTCGACTCATGCTGGCAAAACTGCATGAGCATGACACTTTCTAACATCCACAGCTCAGATTGTTAGAGAGGGAGGGAGGGAGGGAAGAACCACCACCATCAGCATGGTATAAAAACAAGCTATTGACAAAACTATTTCTGACTTTGTTGTTACATGTTTAGCCAAATACCTTGACAGAAAGTACTATGTAAAGATTTATTTTCCATGGTTTTTTATGCACAAAAACATACTCCAAGCCAAGTTAAAATACAGCCAGATTCCTTCCTAGGTTATGGTATGAGATGCAGCATTATTGCTGTTCCTTCCATACACTCACAAATTTATGCAAGTTTTAAGATGTTGTAAAATGCACTCACAGCATGCTCTACTGTTCCAGAGGACAGCATCCAATCAAATTAAAGGTACATATCTTTAACAAAGTAGATGCATTCCTGGGTCTGCAAATTTGACTGCCCACTGTTCACCATGCCCCGTATAGCTCAATGGCAGTGAAATGAATGCACACAAGTGGAGGGCCCCTTGTACAGTGGTCCTTCCCTTACGCAGGGGATCCGTTCCGGACCCCCTGCATATGGTTGCGCGGCTGCACAGCGGCGCACACACCCCATTACTCTTTACGGGGCATGTCACCACTTCTTCTGGCATGGCTTCCAGCATATGCTGGAAGCCGCGTATAACATGGGTGCATTGTACTTCTTTAACAGAAACTTTGTTACTAGAGGTAGGAAATAACATGGAATGCACAGAGATAGGTTCCTACACTCCACTCCACTCCACTATTTTGCACCAAGTTCAGAAATTTCAATTAGTTCAAAACACAGCAGCCAGATTGATTGTTGGTACATCTAGGAGTGGGCATATCACAACAATATTAAAATTACTCCAGTGGCTGCTATTTAGTTTCCAGACAAAGTACAAAGTGTTGGTTATTACCTTTAAAACCCGACATGGTTTGGGTCCAGGTTACCTACAGGATCGCCTCCTCCTGTATAATCTGCCTTTTACACTCAGGTTGTCTTTACTTCAACCAGCAAGACCTAGACTGGCAACTGTCAGCCAAAAGACATTTTCATTGCCACTCCTAGACTGTGGAATGACCTGCTGGTAGAGATTCAACTAAGCATGCAGTATTCAACTAAGCATGCAGAATTTAAAACAATATTAGATTTATCTCTTCTGGCTGGACAGTTAATTTTAAACGATGAATCTTAAATTGGGATATTTTAATTGTATGTTTTATAGCATTTTAATGTACTCTATATTTATGTGTTTTAACTTATTGTATTCAAATTGTTTCATGTGTTTTAATCTGTATTGTATCCCACCTCAAGACTTGTGAAGAAGTAGGTAAGAAATAGAATATATTATTTTATTGTTGTTAATAATAATAATAATAATAATACATTTTATTTGTGTTTCCCCGCCTCTCCCATAGGATCGAAGCAGGGTTACAGACTAATTAAAAAAACCATTACAAACAACAATATCATAATAAAATCCAATAATACAAAAACTCTAAAAACAATCATGCAACATACATATCCGGGGTAGGCAAAGAATCGATGGTATCAAAAATTACACACTTCATTCTTCAGGGGGGAAGGCTTGACAAAAGAGGAAGGTTTTAAGACTCTTTTTAAATGATTCCAGGGGAGTCTTAAGACGGAGCTCATCGAGAAGACTATTCCAGATCCTCGGGGCAACAAATGAAAAGGCCATCTGGGATGTAACAACATACTTGGAAGCTGGTATTTCCAACAGGTTCTTCCCGGATGTTCTAAGTGTGTGGGGCGGATTATATGGGAAGATGCGGTCCCTCAGTGAATTCGGGCCCAAGCCATATAGGGCCTTATAGGTAATAACCAACACCTTGTACTGTGCTCGGAAGCGAATAGGCAGCCAATGAAGATCTTTCAAAATAGGTGTTATATGGTCAAACCTAGACGCACCAGTGACCAATCTGGCTGCCATATTTTGTACCAACTGAAGCTTCCAGGCTTGGTACAAGGGTAGCCCCATGTAGAGCGCATTACAGAAATCTAAGCCAGAGGTGACCAGAGCATGTACCACCGTTTCAAGGTCCCTTTGGCCCAGGTAGGGTCGCAGTTGGCGTATCAACCGAAGTTGATAGCAAGCACTTCTGACTGTCGCATCCCACTTGAGGTGTCAACTGCAGGGACGAGTCCAGAAGTTTCCAAACTGCGAACTTCGTCCTTCAGGGAAAGTGTGACCCCATTCAGGACAGTGTATAATTTTCTTCCCTGGGCCTGGAGAACCTATCACCAGTACTTCTGTTTCTCTGGATTCAGACTGAGTTTGTTTTCCCTCATCCAGCCCATTAACGTCCAGGCAGGCATCAGAGGAGAGACGCCATCCTTAGTCACTGCATCAAGTCGGAGAACACAGAGAAACATATTTGGGTGTCATCAGCATACTGATAACACCACGCCCCGTGTCTCCGGATGATCTCTCTCAGCGGTTTCATGTAAATGTTGAACAAAGTGGGGGACAGAATCGCTCCCTGAGGGACACCAGATGTCAGTTCCCCCTTAGAGGAGCAAGTGTCCCCCAACTGCACCATCTGGAATCTACCTGAGAGGTAGGAACGGAACCACTGGAGCGCAGTGCCCGCAATACCCAACTCCCTCAGGCGTTCCAGAAGGATACTGTGGTCGATGGTATCGAAAGCCGCTGAGATGTCCAAGAGCACCAACAAGGTCACACCTCCCCTGCTGATACCCAGACAGAGATCATTGACTAAAGCAACCATGGCAGTCTCAACTCCATATCCCGCTCTGAAGCCAGTTTGAAATGGGTCCAGATAATCGGTTTCATCCAAAACTGCTTGGAGTTGGAAGGCGACCACTCTCTCGATCACCTTACCTAAAAATGGCAATAATGAGACCGGTCTGTAGTTGTTCCTTACCAGGCAGTCTAGGGAGGGTTTCTTAAGCAATGGTTTAACTGTTGTTAATTTCAAGCTAGATGGAAATTTTCCCTCCCTGAATGATGCATTAATTATAAGTTGCAATAAAGATGTTACAGCATCACCAACCTGGGCGGTCAGCCAAGAAGGGCAGGGATCGAGAGAGCAAGTCGTCTTCCTAACGCTTCCAAGAAGCTTATTTATATTGTATGTTATATATGCTGTTAAACCGCTTTGATCAATGGAAAAGCGGTATATAAATAAAATATTATTATTATTATTATTATTATTATTATTATTATTATTATTGTCCACTTCATCGGAATGAACAAACTCAAAATGATCCAGTTTAATAGAGTCCACGGAAGCACTGGATACCTCTTCTGTTGTTTCTGTTAAACTGCCAGCATTGAGATCAGCCCTTATCCGAGAGATTTTATCTGCAAAGAAGTTGTTAAAATCATCACGGCAGGCCTTAGTTGGTTCCAAAATAGGGTCCAGAGTGGGAGGAAGCTGAGTCAGCTCCCTCACAACCCTGAACAGCTCTGCTGGACAAGACTCTGCAATACGTGCAGCATAGAACGAATTCTTTGCTGCACTTATTGCCACTCCATAAGATTTCAAAAGAGCCTGATGGAGTGTCTTGTTGGATAAGGGCTGTTGTTGTTGTTGTTGTTGTGTGACTTCAAGTAATTTCTGACTTATGGAGACCCTCATGGCAAGATTTCTTCAGAGGAGGTTTGCCATTGCCTTATTATTATGCAACAAAAAAGAAGATCAGTTCTTTTTATGTACATGTGTAATGAAACAACAAGGTCAGGTAACTTACATAAGTAAACAAAAACATACTGAATCTTCTACAGATTACTTTGGAACCTTTTTCCAAAATGCATCCTGGGATTATTATTTTTTTTGTTCACCTGTCTCCACTGTCCTTATGATTTCCATTTTGATGACAAAAATTACAGAGCTATGCTTTTTGAATATGCCAACTAGTGAAGCAGGCAGATCTGTTTTCCCCTTTTCTTTCTCTTTTGCTTTTCACACACATTCAATAATTGATTCTGGTGGCAGCAGTCTATCTTGCCTGCTGTACATAATCATACACAGCTACAGTAGGATCATCCAGAATAGAATCTGATTCTTTCCCAGGTCCAAGGTTTATTGTATTGTTTACTGTAAACCTGATGCTGAGAGCCAAAACTGAAAGTCTATCTTTCTCCAGCCCTCCTTCATTATGCTTTCAAAGCAAATGCTGAGGGGAGGCACCCCCATCCCCCAAAAAAACCTTCCTGGTAGTCAGAAGACAAGAAAGGGAGGGTCTGGGCTCCTATAAAAAGAAGTCGAACGCTTTCACAGTAAACCATACATCAGAGGAGTCACAGATAGAATAGGCAAAGTGGTGAGGAAGGACAACCTGCAAATGGTTTACAAACCAATGAAGAAAATCCAGCAAATGCTTCGCTCAGCCAAGGACCAGAGAGACCCTGTCACAGCCGCAGGAGTTTACCGCATTCCATGCTGCTGCGGACAAGTCTACATAGGGACCACCAAACACAATGTGCAAACAAGAATCAAGGAACATGAGAGACACTGCAGACTCGGTCAGACAGAAAAATCAGCAGTAGCAGAACATGCCACAAACCATCCTGGGAATAAAATACTGTTTGAAAACATTGAAATTCTGGATCATGCCAACCACTACCATGTCAGGATGCACAGGGTAGCCACTAAAATCCACAAACACCTGGACAATTTCAAGAGAAAATAGGAAACCCTTAAAGTAAACAAGGCTTGGCTATCAGTCCTGAAATTTGTTGAGTCTTTATCTTGCTATCTTTCAGGACTGATGAGAAATCTCCCAGCAGACAATGAGCACTATCAAGCAGACACTAGTCCTCTTTTGCAGACTCTCCCACCCTGAGGCCTGCCATTAGCAACAGAACAATATACATGCAAATCACTCCTGCCTTTCCAGGTCACACAATATATATACCCAAGTCCTTTCCAGGCAAACATTCTCTGAAGATGCCAGCCACAGATGCTGGCGAAATGTCAGGAAGAAACTCTTCTATAACATGGCCATATAGCCCGAAAAACCCACAAAAAAACTATAAAAAGACTTTGTAAAAAGGAGATTCTTTGTCCAGGAAAAAGATAATTCCAACCAAATCGTAGAAAGAATTTTTTGGTAAGAGCCGTTTGATGGAAACAGACTACATTAGAAGGAACTGTCCTGTTCATATGTGGAGGTTTGAGAACAGAAATTTGTTGTACACCTCTCAGGGGTACTTTAGTGGTGAATTGCATCCACAGCCAGAAAATTATAAAATAAATAAATCTAAATCCAAAAAAATTAAAATTTTACAATTTTATGTAAAACACACCATTTCACTATGCCACTGTATACAATGGGAGTTCAGCATTCACAGATTTTGGTATTCACAGGGGGTCCTGGAACCAAAACCCAGTGAATACCAAGGGCCCACTGTATTTAAATGTTTTTTCATCAGGATGTGGAAGGCTGGGGTGGGATATTAACTCCCTAGGAGAACTTGGCATATGCAGTTATATACACCACACACACACACACACACACACACACACACACACTCTACAAGAAGGAAGAGGAAAAGAAATAATTGTGGAGATGGAGGCAGAAGGAGTCATAATTGTTTGCTGCAATGTATGTGAAATGTTTGTCTTCTTGCTGGAAAACATCACCAACTACACCTGCAGTTAAGTGCAGCTGGTAGCTGTCTTGGAAGACAGAAGGTCAGTGCACTACATTTATGTGCTAAGTCTTGTCAATGCATCAGAGAACATGTGGATTTTCTTGAGATTGAACATCCAGAACCAACAGGAAGAAATTGGCAAGGAAAATGGAGAGACCTGTAGCAGTGAGGAAAACCCTAGAGGAAAGTCACTGTTAGGAGCAGACATACAGAAGGGATTCAAAACCTCTCCAACTATGCAATCACTTTCTACATCTTCAGGAAGATAGTTGCAGTGAAGATGCTCAAACAGGTAACTAGCAACAAGGGGATACCACATGCCAAGGAAGGAGGAAAGGTAACCACTAACTGCAACAAGAAGAAAAGTAAAGTAGTAGTTGGGAACTCATTGTTTGGGATTCCTATGGGGCCCGGGGGGGCTCCAAACATTGTGGAAATGTCATCCACATCCCTTAGATTGCATTTGGGGACATTTTGGATCAAACAAAAATTTGGAAAAAAAAACTGATCCCTGGGGGCACACTTTGCCTACCAAATAGCTTTTCTAATTAAGTTCTAAAATATACGTAACCATCTAGATGGTGCGATTAATCTCTCAGTTTAAATTTCTCTTTTTATATTTGACTTTTGAAATTATAGCCTTAGTAACTTTTGCATACTGAGCTAAACAGCAGGTGTCAACTCAAGTCCAATTTAAACAGATTAAAAACTGAGCGACTTTTCATGTGATAAAGTTAATAGGGTCAATTAAAAATAAGAGTCCATCACAATATTAACATGCTTTGTTTCTCTTCTGCTGCAGACACTACTGAAAGGGAATTCACATGTCAGCAATGGAGATAAATATCAAAGCTGTGAATACATTGTCCCAGAAACAGGTGGGTGGTTCATAATAAAAATAAATTAATTCATGTTTATTTATACTACAAAAACATATGTGACAAAACTGGATTTTCTCCAGCAGGCTAACTGATGGCCTAAATCTACAAATATTTGGACATTTATATTTTTAGAGATAACTGTCTTTCAATTTCAACCTAGGAAACTAAAATCAATATTGCTGCAACAATATTGTCTCTTTAGCCTTGTAACCAACAGGCAGACATGTAGCATGTACTGTATCTGGTTTCTGTCTTGGTTAGTACAAATGTACAGTGGATCCTTGTTATACGCTGGGGTTTGGTTCCAAGATCCCCCGTGTATAACAAAACCTGTGTATGCTCAAGTCCCATTAAGTATAATGACATAGCAAAATGGTGTCCCTAATAAAAAATGGAACATCAAGGTAAATTTATACTTTTTTGGAACATTTTCAAACCGTGTATGCTTAAATCCGTGTATAAGAAGGGCCGACCGTATCTTGAGTACCTATCCCTTCATATTGTATTACATCTGAGGCAATGAGAGTGTTTACCAGAACTAGAAATGTTATGTTTTTGGACAAGAACTTCTAGAATTCACCAGACAGCAAGATCACTGGCCATGCAGGCAGGAGAAAGGCTGACACATTTGTCTTCCAAAAGAAGTATTTTCTCCAAATGTCACTTTTTATTCATTTTAAGCTTTCTGATAGACTTTTAAAAGTCCCTCAAATTAGTTTCCATACTCACATTTGGATAGCACTGGTGGTTTGTGTAATTTTTGCTTTTCCAGTTAATTTATAAAGTTCATGCCACCAGTAGCCAACAAGTGGAAAAAATAATGAGGAACTGTAGGTATCAATCTCACAAGATTAGGGATAGATACCTCAGATCATACTAAGGTTTCACTTCCCAAGAACTCAAAGGATTCTACAATCATCCTTGCAAGATGGGGCTCTAAATATTGGTCTACCCAAGTGCTGAAGGAAAGCTCCTTTGCTGATGGAAGATGAGTTCAACAATTTCAGCAATCCCTAGTGAAAGCATGTCCCAGCAGCCAAAGGGGCTTTATTTCTGATAAGCAACATGCTTAGAAACAAACTTCAGTGGCTCTTGAAATGCAACCTTTCAACTCTGTCCCAATGTGATAATAAAGATAAATGTGTATTTCAATTTAAGGAATATTTTTTCCTTAGGCATGGGTAATACATTGAGGAGAGTAGACCACCTGTCAGAAGAAGCAGGCATGTGCTTTGCAACAAGTTTGTCAACTGCTGAAAGGTAAGCACTTGAACTGTTCTATAAAATTATATTTAATAACACTGGTGATATTCCACAATCTGTTTCTCAGTTAACAGTGGAAAGAAGACCCCACCGAAAGAGACATAATGAAGCAGGTTAAAACAACAACAATGTACTGATCAGTTCATGATAGGCTGGAAGAATTCTATGAAGAAAGAGGCATAAAAGCAGAATTGCACAAAATAGACAAATCCATTCCATTAATTGCAGAAATTTGAGAGCAAGACCAAGAGCTGGGAAATTGTGATGTTTATTCGCTATTCATTCTGTCTACAAAATAGGAGAACTTCAAAGTAAGCTATATCTCTGTTCAAGTAGAATTAAGAAAAATGGCTTTTAAAAAATCCATAAACATTGCCTTCCCAGATCCAGTACGCTGTGCATAGCTGCAAAAGCCTTAGCACATTCACCCTGACATATGGAATGATCTTCAATTTGGAGGCTTATGTATGGAAGGCTTGTTTATGAACAAAAGTGACATTTCTTTCCACTCCAATAATCCTAATCATGAACTAGACTAAAGCACCAATTTAGAGATATGAAAATGTTAGAAGAAATAACTAGCACTTCCCAATCACAAGCCACTTTCAATAGATTTTATTCCTCTTAGGTCCAAAGTTTTCCAGTTTGGTTAAGGAATGTGAACAGGTCAATGGGTTACAAGATCGGCCAGTAAGAATAAAGCATGATGAACTCAAAGAGTCTGAACATTACAGAGCATTACCAACATTACAAAAATGAAGAAAAATATTCTAGAACATTTGGACTCATTTCATGACAAGTCACATGAAGAATGATTCACTGTCTATCAAATCCACAACATCACCTCAAAATATCCAAATCTTTATTTCAGGGTTTTCCAGTCAGGAACGCTTTATCCCATTGGCGGACAAATCTTAAGGTCAAGATGAAAATGATTAGAGTACAAGAAGTAAGATGAGGAGTAATGAACAGAAAAGTCATCTGTGAGTGTACTGAGCTGTCAGCTTTCATGGAATTCTTCATTATGTAGAAAGTATGAACAGTTCCATCCAATTCAAAAATGTATATACTCTCTTAACAACCTGAGGTTTACTTATATCACCTAGAGAGAAAGTATCCTCAGTCTGTTGTAGCACAGCCAGTGGTAGAGATGGGGAAAAGCATATTCAGCTATAATGTCAGGCTCCTAACCACCCTCTCATTGTTGATCTTTCAATTGTTGCAATGCTCTAATTACTAAATGGATAACACTACAAAAGCACTTAAGAAAAAGGGGAGAGGGACGTACTAATTGTAATATTTACGTAAAAGTATGTTTCTGTACCAACATTTTATTCTCTTCCCAACTCAGCAAATCCTTGTAAAACAAAAACAGCTGAATCCAATTCCCCAAGCTTGTCTGATCATCCAAAAATAAATTCTTAAAATGCGCCACACCTAAAACATACTATTTGTAGGAATGTAGTACTCTGAAGCAAGACTATCAATTCTACAATAATGAAGCCTCTTTCAGTCACCACAGCCTGCTGTAGACATTATTGTTGAATTTCACCTTTGGATTCTTGGTATACAGATGTTTTGTAACAAAATGTGTTGACAGCTCATGTGTTCCTACAGAAACCAGAGATGTTGACATTTAGAGAAAACATGTTGGTTATTTATTTGGGTTGAACAATCCAGAACATTAAAACAAGACTATTTTAAAGCTTTAATGTCTTTTTGAATAAAAAAAAAAAGGAAAACAAATTCCTCTTGTCTAATTCATCTCCAGCAACTTTTCAGTTTTTTTCTTTAACTACAGCTTTTTCTAGACAAGTAAGTTGCCAGTGAATTCCATATCTGAACAGAATGTAGCCCGATCAGCACACTGATGTATTATCACTGTACAAATGACAACTACAGCCAAAACTGGGCAGCTTTATATAATACACGTATGGATAAAGATATGTTCGCAAAGTAAATAAATGTATATAAACATACCCCTTTTATACCCTGAAGATCCATATTTCATCAGTAAAGGTAATCAATTATTCCACACTGTCACAATATTCATAGTTTCTGATGTCAATTTAGCATCTTGCCAATTTATCATCCTCTGTGTACACCACTAGGCTAGTCGTTGGACAGCAAACACAAACTGCCACCAGGTCCATACTCATACGTGAATCCATTAGTTTCTTTCCTAATCTCTGGAGCAGAGGGAGAAATGCTCCATCTTCTACACAAACATCTATTTTGATATTTGAAGACAGCTGTCATGACAACATTCATTTTTTCCCTCCAAGCTAAACATACCCAGCTCCCTAGATCATAACTTCTTAATTACCAGTTATTTTAAAAGGTAAAGATTTCCACTTTGACGTTATTGTCAAGTCATGTTTGACTGTAGTGGGCAGTGCTCATCTCCATTACTAAGCCAAGGGAGCCAGCATTGTCAAAGATGACTCTGTGGTCATGTGGCCAGCAGTAGCCTGTTACCTTCCCACTGAAATGATACCTATTTATCTACTTGTACTTTTACATGCTTTCAAATTGCTAGGTAGGCAGAAGCTAGGACTAGTAACCGGCGCTCACCCTGTCACGCAATGCTTTGGTGTCGAACTGCCAACCTTGCAGTCATCAGAGTCGGTGTCTTAAGTGCTAAGATAGTGCTGCTTTAATTGTAATACGTTTGCTGCAAGAAACCTTTAGTCCCATTGGTTTCAGTGGGAAATTTTTCAGCACTTGAACCTGGCTAACTTATCTACTGATAATCAATAGGACTTGACACATAATGGTGATGGTCTTTACCATACAGGAAAGAAAACTGATGTAGGATGTCAACAGCATTAAGAAAGTAGGTACAGAAGGTATCAGCTCATCACCACAAGTCAAGAGAAAGGACATGGTGCACAGAAAAGTCACTGAAATCCCAAAACACCTGGACAATTTCAACAGAAAAGAGGAAACCCTTAAAGTAAAGAGTTTGTCTACCAGTCCTGAAAAATAGCAAGATAAAGACTCAACAAATGCAAATGAGAAATCTCCCAGCAGACAATGAGCACTATCAAGCAGACATTAATCCTCTTTTGCAGGCCCTCCCACCCTAAGGCCTGCCATTAGCAACAGAACAATATACATGCAAATCACTCCTGCCTCTCCAGGTCACACAATATATATACCCAAGTCCTTTCCAGGCAAACATTCTCTGAAGATGCCAGCCACAGATGCTGGCAAAAAGTCAGGAAGAAACTCTTCTAGAACATGGCCACATAGCCCAAAAAACCCACAAAAAATTATGGATGCCGGTCATGAAAGCTTTTGACTTCAGAGCCTACATTTATTAATAAATCTTCTGAAGTATATACCTAGAGCTGCCTAATACCCCAACAGGAATCTGTGTAGTCTATTGTTCTCACTGTCCCATCTTTTATTGCCACAGAAACCTTATCAGTAGTATTTCAAATAGCCTTCTCTCTCTTTCTTACCCTTTTTACTGCCTTAGCGATCTTAGGAGGAAAACATAAGGGGAATTTCCAAGGTGGTGCTTAGCAATGCCCAGTGCTTTAGCACAGTCTAGATTTATACTTAATATTGCAAAAAGGATACTGGGGCCTCCTGTCTTCTCACCCATCCCTACAAGTTTAACCTTAGAAATCTTACTAGTGCTACATTGGAGAGTCCCTCCTGTTTTTCTGTTTTTTTCACCTCAGGAAACTTAGCAACAATACCTTAGCTCCTCTCCTATGCTTCCACTCTACCCCCCTTCCTCAGGATTCTTAGCAGTGTCTCAGCTATTTCCTTTTTCTATAAGCACTGTAGCTACTGCTGCACAGATCTATCACAGAATTTTCCCTATATAGCTGAAGTATTTTTACATGCATACAAAAAAGGACTTAATAATCCCCACCAATTATTTCATGGGATTTCCCAGCCTACATTGATTCACCTGGCATGGCCCAATAGTAAACAGCACTATGGGTATGCATGAAGATTGAGTGATGGGTGTGAATAGTGAGGTGGAAAGTCGATATTGACGCTGTATAGACGGGCCCTATTGGGCGCCGTAGTTACGTGTGGGGGTGGCGCTTCCTGATGCTGCAAGTACACCATTGGCGCCTTGCGGCATCATAATGGCGCTGTAGAAAGAAGCCGCTTTTTGCGGCTTCTTTTTGTTGTGTGAGGGAGCCACGAGGTTTGTCCAGAGCGGCTTCCTCGCACAACAAACGAGGGCAGTGGCAGACCGCCCTTTTGGGCAGTCTGTATCCCGCCAGTGTTTGGTTGAAAGAGTTATGGGTACTATTGTAATGATGTGGTGAGAATGAGGATGAGAGAAGCTGGCATCCTTTTTTTTCTTTCTTTGCTTCTGATGCCCCACCCCCCTTGACTAGAAACTTGGCACCGCAACTTATTATTATTATTAACCTTTATTTATGAAGCGCTGTAAATTTACACAGCGCTGTACATGCAATCTTTTTAGTTAGACGGTTCCCTGCCCTCGGGCTTACAATCTAAAAAGACATGACACAGAAGGAGAAGGGAGTGGTGGAGGGAGAGGGTAAGAGGTCCAGCAGTTCCTCTCTACCTCTGAGGCCTGGACCAAGGCAGATGGACTGGAGGGAGGGCTTGGCTTCAAAATGGAAGGTTAATCTTCATCCAGGGAAAATACATACTCTCAAGTAGGATAATACATATACAATACATAGCAATACAGGAAATAGTTTGATAAACAGGCACTAAAAGAACATCAGATGGTAAGCGACAATTATGCAATGCCTGGGAAGGCTTCTCTGAACAGGATGGTTTTCAACTCCATTTTGAAGCTGGGTAAAGAAGTGATGGCTCTTGCTTGTGGAGGAAGAAGGTTCCAGGAGTGAGGGGCAGCAAGTGAAAAGGGGCGAATCCGGGATGGAGCAGAGGAAATCCTGGGCTGGGACAGGAACCCTTGACTACCAGAACGGAGGGCCCTGGTGGGAAGGTGAGGAGAAAGGAGGTCTGATAAGTAAGGAGGGGCCAGTCCATGGAGGACTTTGAATGTCGACAGCAGGAGCTTATACTGAATGCGGAAGGGGAGAGGGAGCCAGTGAATGGATGCCAACACAGGAGAGATGTGGTCAGAGCGGTGGGTGGAAGTGATAATGCGTGCAGCTGAATGCTGGACAGAGATTAAAGGACGGAGGTGAGAAAGAGGAAGCCCAGCCAGGAGGACGTTACAGTAATCAAGTCGGGAGATGACTAGGGCATGGACCAGGATCTTGGCAGTAGAGGCGGAGAGATATGGTCGGATTTTGGCAATATTGTACAAAAAGAATCTACAAGCCTTGGCTGTGGTCTGGATCTGAGGGATACACGACAGAGAAGAGTCAAAAATAAAAGCAAGACTGTGGGCTTGCTGGACTGGTTGAATAGAAATGTTGTCCACAGAGACAGAAAAAGAGTGTTGAAGGGTGGGCTTAAGGGGAAAGACAAGAAGCTCCGTCTTGGACATGTTGAGCTTCAAACGCCGATGGCGCATCCACTGCGAGACAGCTGTGAGGCAGGATGAGACTTGCTGTTGAAGCATTGGAGAAAGGTCAGGGGCGGAAAGATACAACTGGGTGTCATCGGCATAGAGATGGTAGGAAAAACCAAAAGAGGACTATTACAAAACACACTGCCAAATTTTCAGACATGTGGCACAATGTTCATGAACTATGATTGCTACAGCCAAAATGACAAACATATGCTATTAGCTAGCTCTCTTTAAAATGAGTTAACTTAAAAAAACACACACACACAATAGAGCAAGTCTGACAATGACTGAATAGTTGCCTTCCTCGATTTGCTCTTAGTTGACTAAACACACAAGATGCATTCTGCAGATGAAGGCAAGAGGTTTCATCCTACACCATGAGAACAGATTTCTGTATGCACAACAGGACTTCTTGGCTATTCCCCTAACGGGGGGGGGGGGGGTGTTCTCCCCACATCTGAAGCAATTTGGGGAGGGTGTGAGGGCTGCAGGAGGAAGAAATCATTCAGTCCTTTGGCTAGCAGAATTTTGTCTGTTACAGAAAGACATACTTGCAAACAAGCAAAGGTTTATGATTAGGTAACTGGATGTTATTTTTAAAGGTAAAAATTTATAAGGAAAGTGATTGTTACACATGTTACTGCCAGTCCACAGTCGGACATATAAGAAGCCTATAGTCTTGCAATTCAGATACAAAGAGAAGCTGTGAATGTATGGACTACAATGTTATGCAAGTTTACTCAGACATAAATCCCACTGTATTCAATGCGGTTTACTCTCAGATTATAAGTATAAATACTGTAGGTCTGCATTCTATGCTGAAAGCAGGTAAAGCAAGACTACAGAATATTTTCCCAAAGGGCAAAGAGAAATGAAGAAACACCCTAAAGGCACCAGATTCCATCTAATCTTGGAAACTAAGCAGGGTCAGCCCTGGTTAGTACTTGGGTGGAAAACCACAAATGAATACCAGGTGTTGTAGGCTATTTTTCTGAGGAAGGAACTGGCAAAATAACCTCTAAGTATTCCTTACCTAAGAAAACCCTCTGGGTTGCTGTATGTTGACAGGTGACTTGAAGGCACATATAACACACACACACACACACACACAATAAATAATTAACACCTTAGGTGAGGGGAGGATGCAAAAAGAAAAGCTTGGCTACCTCACAAAGTTAACTCTCAGAATAATACACATTTTTAAAAACAGATTTTAAAAAGGAAACTGTCACAGGACAAAAAGAGGAACTGAAGAAAGAGGAACAGTGGTGCAGTGGTTAAATGCTGGTACTGCAGCCAAAGAGTTGTGAGGTCGATCCTGCAGGGCTCCAGAATGATTCAGCCTTCCATCCTTTGGTAGGTTGGTAAAATGAGTACCCAGCTTGTTGGAAACAATTTGCTAACTCATTGTAAACTGCTTAGAGAGTGCCCACACTATAAAGCAGTATAGAAATGTATGTGATAGTGCTAGTGCTATTATTAAAAGAAGAAAAATGTGTATGATAGGATACCTGATTTCTCAACTTTGCTCATAAAGAGAGGGAGAAAAGGATACTTGTTTGTCCCTTTATGAAATGGATAAAGAGCTTTGAGCAATTTATGCATTGGGAGAAATAAAAGTCTTTCACTCTTCCAGCATAGAAATGAAGGGACTGGAGCAGCAAATGAGTCAGAACAGCAAAACAAACAACAAAATTAACTTAACAAAAATTAAGGGCCATCCAGTCCAACCCCATTCTGCCATGCAGGAACTCTCAATCAAAGTATAACTGATAGATGGCCCTCCAGCCTATGTTTAAAGTGGGTGGCAGAGCCCATGCTCTCTCTGGGGAGGACATGAAGCCATTTTGTGCTTTTTTATGGGATGCTCTGTGGTAGCCAAAAAATATCATTTTAGAGTCGGAAGCTTCAGCTCCTGCAGGGCCAAGTCTAGCTTCCTTTACAGCCATGTGGCTGTACAACATAGATGAGGAGTCCTCTGCCTCCTTACACACCATCTCATTATAAGAATTCAAAAGGAATGTGCAGGAACCCTGGCAACACCACCATGTGTTTCCCAGTCTGCAATAGGATCCCCCACACCTGTTGGGGTCCTGGGTGCCATTGGGGCCAGAGATGGGAAGGAAGGGGGAGACCAAGGGTTTATGCCCCCCTGGCAGAGTCCCAAACCTTATGCTAGGCATAGTGCCTGCAATGGCCATGGCAGAGGCCTCATGGCAATGCCTGCCCTGAGTGAGGGCATTAGATCTGGCAAAGGTTCTTTGGTGGCGAGAGAGAGAGGGCCCCTGGTACTCACCCTTCTCCTGTGTCTTCTGGCTGGCTTGCCTCTCTGACCTTGGCCCTGTTTCAGGCTGGGCAGAGGTGATGCAGAGAAATCCCTTGCTATGGCTTTTGGCTGGCCTGTCCTCTGAACCCTGGCCCTAAATAGGCTGGGCAGAGATGATGAGAAGAGAAGTTTCCATACCTTCTGGCCAGTTTCCTCATTGATCCCTAGCCCTAAACAGGCTGGGCAGAGGTGATGTGGAGAAACAGAGACATGGAGGGGATACCCCTCACCATCTGTTCCCACGGCTCCCATGTGCTGCAATGGTGTTTGCAGAAATCTCCTGTGCTCCCACCATGAAAGGGGGCAGCTTTGGAGGAGAGGGAGAGTCATTGACAAAGCCAAGATCTTTCTCCAATCCTGGGAGCCCTTGACATATTAAGTCTTTCTTCATGCTTCCAAGGCAGCAAAAGTAACGAAGAAAAGGACTGGAGTAGCTATAGTGAAGAAGTTGCAGAGCAACAGCAAACATCTCTTACTGGGTCTCCCTCTGAAGCCAGCTCCCTCTGTTGAGCTGGCAGACCCTGAGCTAGGGAAGCCTGAGCTAAGCATGGCCCTTCACCCATGTTCTTGGGGTCCTCTGCCATAGCCAGCACCAAGGAAGGAGGAAAAGGCAGGAGAGAGGAGAAGAAGGGAAGGCCAAGAAAACTCTCAAACCGCTTTTGGAGAAAGGAAAAACTTAGCTGGCTCGAAGAGACACATCCTGCTAGGAGCGTAGGCAGGAACAAGACTGGGGCCCTGGGGGGCTAGCTCCTCCCTATATAGGGGGCCGGTCTTTTGTTTATTTTCCCTGCCTACAGGAGCGAATAGGAGGAGCTTAACCCAGAATACAGGAGGTTAGGACCCTGTCTGCTGGGAAATCTCACTTCACTCACTTCTACTGTTGCTCACCTAATAAACAGAGGGAGTGGAATTATAGTTTTCTATGGGTTTTTCCTGATGTTTTGCCAGGAGCTGTGGCTGGCATCTTCAGAGAATGCTGGCATGGAAGTGTTCAAACACGAATGAAGGAAAATAAGAGGGACTGCAGACTGGGTTAGTCAGAAAAATCAACAGTAGCAGAACATGTTATAAACCATCCTGGCCATAAAATGCTATTTGAAAACATTGAAATTCTGGACCATGCCAGCAACTATCAGGTCAGAATGCACAGGGAAGCAAGTGAAATCCACAGACACCTAGACAATTTCAACAGGAAAGAAGAAGCCCTTAAAGTAAATTAAGTTTGGCTACTAGTCCTGAAACCACCAAAATCAAGACCCAGCCCATAACCACCCAGGGTCAGGGGGTTTCCCAGAAGACAATGGATCACTAATTAAATGGACACACTGAGACCTTGCCATTCAACAGCATTGAATGGCCGACACACAGATTAACATGTAAATCACTTTCTCTCAATTGAGGGTCACACAGAATATATACCCCACTCACTTCCATGCCAGCATTCCCTGAAGATGCCAGCCACAGAGGCTAATGAAACATTAGGAATAATATCTACCAGAATATGGCCACATAGCCCAAAACTCCACAAAAAACTATGAATGCTGGCTGTGAAAGCCTTCGACTTCACGTGGGAGTAAAACTGTTCAGTAGGCAGATCTAATGGGAAGGTCAAATGAAAAGAATGCCTACCTGTAACTGTGATTCATCAAATTTCATCTGTCAACTCACACATCAAGGTCATTCTGCACCTGTGCAGAGATCTTTGGAACCTTCTAGAGCTGTGTGTTGGCAATAAGCCTGTCCCCTCTTCTGCACTCAGATAAGCTCCTGTCGACACCCAGTTCCAAGGGAGAAAGGGACAGCATGAAGAGAAGAGGGTGGGTTGTGTGAATTTACAGATGACCACTCAAAAAAACCACAGTTACCAATAGACAACCCGTTCTTCTTCATGGTTTAGAGTCCAGAGGAGTTTAAAAATGGACTTTGCTGGACTCTCACTCCAGCCCTAGGAGATCATGCAGCTACACTAGTAGTTTATTGGTGGATGGATAGTCTTGTATGAAAGATATAGTATGGTTGCACTTGCCACACAAAGATTTCTGGAAAGCTCACTGAAGTATACAATATGTAGAGTTTAGGAGCTAATATCAAGCATTCCTTGAGAAAGGAGAAACTTGGCCAACAATCACTCAAGAATAGATTAGTTAATTATACACCCTTGCTGAAATTCAACATTAGTCCTAGAGTAGGTGTGCTGAAACCAAAGGAGATTAATGTAGTTATGATTAACAAGTGTCATTCATTTCCATGAATCTACTCCTTGCAAGACTAACATCAGTGGGCTATCACAGAATTTTCTTTATACTGTATAGCTTAAGTGTTTTTACATGCATACAAAAAAGGACTTAATAATGAATTACATTAACCCTTTATTCATAAATTAACCATTTAAATACAATATTCCACTTATTACTGCCTACACAATTTTGTCAGCAGATTAATTTGCATTTTACTTTGTAAATTAAGATGCTAAAAAATGTAACACAAATCTTCTGATCATACAGCCTTAAACTGGGATACGAGTCTACTATCATTATTGGACACTGCTTCGTACAAACAAACATGATTTCTCTTACAAAACATTCCTTCTAGAATGAATAAAATGACAGGAATCTTAGTGGGTCAGTTATCGTACTAGCGACGTGCAATTTTACAAGTCAATACTAATGCTTATACATTGGAACAACAGCTTTCACTACAAAAGAGCTAAGAGAAACAAATAGAGTCTCGCTTAGTTCCTGCTTTAGTTTATTAGTTAATATTTAGCTTTCCTTTCCACTGTCTCCCATTACTATCAAGAGTTTGCTTCTTCACAAGACCGGAATTCAAAAGAATGCTGTTAAATGCATTTTTCCTGAGTCACTCACTGATGACTCTATATTCTTATTGAACAGGGTTTCTTATGCTTGCTTGCTTCTTTTTTTTAAGGAACAAGCCTTCCTGGAAGGTCACAACACATTCCACTTTACTTCTGGGACTTTTAACATAATAAAGAGAACAACTTAAAACGTCAGTCTAAAAATCAACCCTTTCACATATGAATGTGTTTAAGACTATCCAGGTCATATTTGCTCAGCATTCACTTGCAATGGCAGTTATCCAATTCTTAAGAAAACTGAAGGATCGAGTTGGAAGGGTCTCAGAGGGCCATCTACACCTGCCCCTTCCAGTACAGTAATCCACTCCTGAGAGGTGGCTTCTTGGTTTAAAAACCTCCACTGAAGGCCCATACCTTGTGAGGTAGTCTATTTCACTGTCAAACAGCTGTTACCACCAGCAAGTTCTTCCTAAAATTTCACTGGAATTTCTTTTCTTATAATCTGAATCTAAATCTTATTATCCTCTGGAATAATGGAAAACAAACTCTCTCTACCATCTACATTTTGAGATATTTGAAGATGATTATCATAACAGCTCTGTTTTCTCCAAGTTAAATATACACAGTTCCCTCAGCGGTTCTTCGCAGAGCTTGGTTTCTAGACTTTTAGCAACTTGTTTAACAGAATTGCACTAGATTAATCCATTACTAATTATTCAATGACAGTTTTGCAGCTGGCTAAGAAAAGTTTGAAATTCAATCAGGGGCTAAAACAACCTGGGAATCTCATATCAAGAAAGGAATTTCAGAGAAAGACTGGTTTAGAACTTTGTCAAAGCCAATGTCCGCAACTATAAGAGAATCCACATATAAATGTCACTACGCCCCAACAAGGATGATTAAAATTTATTCCCATGTAGCAACATTTTGTTGGACAGATTCCAACATGCTACACATGCTGTATCATATGTAGTAACTACTTCAATTAAACAGCAGTAACTGGTTTTAGTAATTTAACAGTAATGTCTTTTCTGGGATCCAACCCAACATCATTGGTTTATAGAATAATGAAGATGTATTGTACCTGGTTTATATAATAGGATTTGGTTATGTTCTTAAAAGATTACTAAAATCAAAGGTGAGAATATCTATTTGTGTCTACAGTCAGCCCTTCACATTTGCGGACTTGACATTAGCAAATTTGGTTATTTGCAATCTACGTACGAGGCCCTCCCACATATGGTTGCTATTTCCTGATTGTGGGCGGGACAATCCTGGTTTTACCCACTGTTAAACTGTCCCATTCGGTTGAAGCTGCCTGTCCTGGTTCCCAGTGAGGGGATGCAGCTTTGCACCAATGAGAGAAACAAGATGAGCACTACGACCCAGGGGATGACAGAATACCTAAACCTGGGTTTGGATTGAGCTTTGGGGCTTCTGGGAGTTGGAGCCTAGCCAGATGGTTTGAATACAGGTTGGATTCAAATCCCTGCTCAGCCAAGGAAGGAGAAGGGAGGAAGGAAGAGGAAAACTACATTCCCCGGCATTCTCCCCCCACCCACCCTGCCATTTTTGCCACTGCCAGTTGGCCGGGCTCCCCTCAGCATCTCCTTCTGCTCTAGCCTCCTCTTCCTTTCATTCCTCCTCTTTCCCCTCCTTCCATCCTATTTCCTCTCCTTCCTCATCTTCCTCCATGGCAACGCTAATAATAATAGTAATAATAATAATAATAATAATAATAATAATAATAATAATAATAATAAAAAAAATAATATTTATTTATACCCCACTTTCTGTAATAAAACAATCGAAGTGGCTAACAAAATTAAAAAAAAACACTTCACATAAAAAATTTGAAATTATAAAAATTCAGCACTTGCCCCCCCCCCCCCAAAGAATTAAACAACGGCAAAGACCTATTGGAGTCCAGCACTTCTCACTTGCCACAGGTGAGCCGTGCCCGGGCCACCTCCCCTTGCCCTCAGAAGCCCTCCTTTCTGAGCCTGAGCCCCCCACCATCCCTGGGGCCAAGCCAAGGGAGGCTGAGGACCAGGGTGGTGGGTGCCCCAAGGAGGCCCTGCCTGCCCACCTGTCTGCCCTGGACATTTGTTTAGGAAGGAGGCCATGTCATACTTTTTTAGGGCATGCCCTACATTTCAACCTTCTGTCCAGGAAGAATCTCAAAATCTCCTCCATGTCTGAGAAGCATGAATCTATATTAATATTTTTGGATTTTAGTTAGTTGTGTCCTCCACTTTTCTTGAATATATTTGTTCTACATTTGTCCTACGTTTTCCCCTACATTTTGTCCAGGTTTTGTGATAAAGAATTATGGCAACCCTACTCCCACCTTCTCTTCTGATGCTGGAGACAGCTTGCTACAGCTGTCTCAAGCATCAGAGGAGGAGGTGGGCGGGAGTTGCCTTATTCATGAATTTTCCACATTCATGGGGGTCTTGTTCCCTAACCCCCACGAATGTGGAGGGCTGACTGTATATTGTAAATTTATCTTATCTATATGCTATTGTTATTTTAAAATTGACTTTTTAGTTCTTCTATGGCCTGAAGGTCTGTCAACTGCAATAAAGGTTTTGTTTGTTGTTGCTGTTAGCTACATCATATGTGGATTTAATGTTTAAAAAGTTTTAGTTGGATCTGACTAACTTCACTACACAAATGATAGAACAGGCAATGATTTTTATGAAAATATATTATTCTCAATCTTTATGAATGGTAATTAACATTTTAAAAAAGAGCATATGCTATGGATAGCAGCAAGACATGTTGGGAAATGCAAAATATTTATCTATTAATAAATTATTATGTAGTGTGTGTTATGTTGCCGGAATGGAAAGATAACCATGTGAAAGTATGATGGAAGGCAAATTTTGGACTACATGATTCAGTATATAAATGTAAACAGAGAAATAACAGCACCACCAAATCAAGTCCCTCATCTCTTGATAATAATTTTTGTTTTGAAACAGATATATTTGAAATGAGAATGTACAGAAGAAACAAGATTCAGAAAAGAAGACAAGAGATAAACTATAATACAACATGTTTTTCTATTCTATTCTGTTCTGTTTTTAATGAAATGTAATGTTGCTTGTTGGATTAATGTAAAAAGAAATTAAAATATTTTTTAAAACCACCAAGAATGTGAAACAGACACCTGGATGGACATATGAAAGATGTTTCAGTTATTCTTTTAAACAAATTAATTCATTTTACTTAATTAAAATCTGTCTGTATCTTGCAGCAACACACTGAGTCACAAGGCCACTAGGTGGCGGATACCAGGTCGCTCAGGAGTAAGAGAGGAAAGCCCAGAAATCTTGCCTAAATTACACAGTTCCTACCTCTGTATTCCAGCCACCCAGTGAATCTTGCAATGTCTGAATGAAGGTGTGTGTAAGTATGGGTTTGGGTACATAAGTGCGGGAGGGAGGAGTTCCTGCTGAATGATAGGTGTGAGGAAGAGAAAAAAAGACTGAATGAGGAGTGAGGAAGAAGAGAGAGGAAATGTATTTTATTTGAATTTTATCTATGCCATCGGGGTTCTCAAATCTTATTTAAAGTATCTCAGCACTGCATGATCATATACGTTTCATGCCATTTTAACTGTCATGACTCTTTTCTGTGGAATGCTGGCATTTATAATCAAGTGAGGTACTTAAAGTTTCTTAAGAGAGAGATTGAGTGCTAAATCAATTTAATTCTGCCACAATGACAACACTCAGGGCATCTTAGGAACGGTAGTCCAGAACAGGAGACTAAAGCTCTCTATTTAAATACAATTTTAAATACATCACCAAGCTATAAATGCTGGAATTCCTCAGGATGGGACCATGGCAATTAAAGTAATATGAAATCTTTATTACTGTGTACTGGAAAGACACTGTATGTTTATAGCCTTCATACAAACAGAAATGAAAAGAAAAAAAAACCCTTTCACAGCATTGAAGAAATGGGTGAAATCATAGCTGTGATTCACACCATATCTGGTGGTCTGAAAGATTTAAAATTGTACAGTGACCCATTAATCTTTGTATTATAGTGGCCATGCTAGCTTAGCAGTACTGCGAACTGTAGTCGAAAGAAGTAAAATTTCCAAGCTTTGTTTTTTGCTTGCTCGTTTGAGTACACAAAGCCATTTTCTTATAATAGCTCAGTAATTCTTACAGTAACACTGACACAGGTCAGTTGTAAGCTAGTTCACATTTCACAGCCAAGATGTAGGCAAGGCAGTGGTGGAAAAACTTGAAATGCCAACGACATGTTTCAGACACAGCTCCTGTCTTGATTCTTGCACTTCTTTCTTTCATGCATGTCATCCAGCAATTTGTCTGTTGCTTCTCTTTCAAGAAATTGAACCTCAGACAGTAAAATTCAAGAGCAACTTTATGGTTTCTTTCTTTTTGTCATTACCAACCAAACTCTGCTGTGGCTGTGGTAACACAAAAGCCTCATCTTGCTCTACAACAGCTCATTGTGAAGACTTTGCCCACCATTTCACAGATAAAATGACTTGGATTTGCTCTAACTTAGACACCAGAGTTGATATAGTTCAGGTGAATGTAACTTTGGCTCCTACTTGCCCAGTATTGAAGGATACTATTTAATTTGTGCCGCTTGAGGATGTGGACAGGATCCTTGGAGAGGTAAATGCCACTACATATACACTAGATCTTTGCCTTTCCTGGCTAATTAAGTAGACCAGAGGAGGATTGGCTGAGTGAGTAAGGGAAGCGATTAATGCCTTTTTACAACAAGGCATGGTCCCATCATGTCTGAAGGAGGTTTTTGAGGAAAAAAAAATCTTCCCTGTATCCTTTAATATTAGACAGCTATAGGTCAGTCTACAATATCCCGCTTCAGACCTGGCTATGGGACATAGACAGCTTTGATTGCC
The DNA here is from genome assembly GCF_019175285.1 of Sceloporus undulatus. Classification (NCBI taxonomy): domain Eukaryota; kingdom Metazoa; phylum Chordata; class Lepidosauria; order Squamata; family Phrynosomatidae; genus Sceloporus; species Sceloporus undulatus. The sequence continues at coordinate 278,246,662 of NC_056522.1, forward strand.
TTGGTGGACAACCTGCACAGAGAACTGGACAGGGGAGTGTGTCCCTGTTGGTTCCGCTGGACCTTTCAGAGGCTTTTGATACCATCAACCATGGTATCCTTCTCAGTAGCCTCTCTGGGATGGGGCTTGTAGGCACTGTTCTGCAATGGCTCCGTTCTTTCCTAGTGGGGCATTCTCAGCGGGTGGTACTGGGAGATTCCTCATCATCAAGTACCAAGAATCTGTTCTGGTTTAACATCTCAGGCAAACAAGGTGACTGTTGGGTGCTAAACCTATTAACCTTAGGTTGACTGGCATCAGATGAAGCTGTTTTTGCAGAAGTACTTGTGCCAGCGGGAAGGATTGCTTTTTTCCTTTTCCTAGATGAAGATGGGTAAACTTGGCAGCCTGGAAATGGTGGGGATGCTGCCCTCTTCCTCCTTTTAGGCATAGTTTGTCTCAGAATTCTTTGTTATTTTGATTGTTAAGGATTGACTTTAAATTTAATTGAGCACTGCTTCTTAGCCTTGCAACCAACAGGAATATATTGGCCTATGGGGTCCCTCAGGGATTAGTCCTATCCCCCGTGCTATTTAACATCTATATGAAACCCCTGGGAGAGGTTATCCAGAGTTTGGGGGTCAGGTGTTATCAAGAGCTGATGATACCCAGCTCTATCACTGCTTTCCACCTAAGCTGTTCCTGTGCCTGGCAGCTATGATGGACTGGATGAGGGCAAACAAACTGAAGCTTAATCCAGACAAAGCAGAAGTGTTGAAAGACATGTCTAGGAATAATAGGGATTCAGCCTGTGTTAGGTGGGGTTACACTTCCCCTGAAAACACAGATTTGCTGTTGGGAGTTGTGACCAAGGCAGTCTTTCCCATCAATGCTTCAAGGCTGTCTTTTCACCTCATAAACATCCAGGGACCCCTTGGTTCTTGACACTTGCCCGACTTCTACCCTTAATATGCTTTCCTTTTAATGAATTCGGATTAGAGCTCCCTAGTGTCCTTCTTTCATATGTGTTTTATCTTTGGTGTGTGGTCTGTGATGTTTTTGTTATAAATTCACCCAGGCCCCTACTCTTTTGGAAACAAAATATACCTTAACTTTATTTACAGGCATATGTTAAGATGTATCTTTTTGAGAATGTTTCACAGATCGTATGGCTACAGCAGTACAGTGCTTCAATGGTTACAAGCTATTTCTTATTCAGCTCTCTCACTGAACTCTTTCAAAAGTAAACTGTTTCTTGTTTCCTTTAAGCGTATCCTCTTACACTATTAACCTGCTTCCCTTTTAACAAAACTATGAATTCAGTTAAGGTTCTTAGGCCTGAATTCCAGCTCAAAACAGAACTGCTCTGAACTGATTCTTAAACTGACACACTCACCATCGATTCTGACTCACTCCTCCCCTTTTACAGTCATTCTTCTTGCAGCCCCGGCTTAACAGCCAGACTGAACTAAGATTGGCTGCTGGGGAAACCAACTCTGCCTAGTCACAGAAGTGTTCCTGGATTCAGTGAGGAACTGAGGATAATTGCAGTCATATATGATAGAAGGCTGCAGCTTTTGCTGAAAGGACTCTACAAGGTTCTTGTGTAGGAATTCTTTAATGTGTGAGTCACAGACAACTGAGAACACGGATGGCTGGCATTGGCAAAATGAGAATGGGGATGGAGAAATAGTAATGTGGTAGGGGTGGGATAGCAGGCTTGAATCCAAGCACAGCTAGATACTTTTGCTAGTATATAAATAACTAGTCTAGATCAGTGAAAGAGGTCAAAGGGGGGGGGGGGTCCTGTTATAGTGTGTTTCCAGATGGGAGGCTCCTAGTTTTACAAATCAGAGGCAATGGGCAGGTAATCCTTATTGAAGAATTTTGATAACAAAGACAGAAAAACTGGTAGGAATGTGTTACAATGCCAAAGTAGGATAAATGCACAATAAATCTGGAGGTACAGGCAGCACCCATATTCTCACACATAATGGATCAATTCTTAGACAACAAATCAACCTTTCACTCACATCTCACCAAATTTAAAACAACATTAATATATTTTACAAAGGAAACCAATTGCTTCTTCATTGTTGTCTCTGTGCCTCACAAAAATGAAATTCTAATATTGATACAAGTTGATTCTATATAACTTTATATTAAATAGCAGGCAATAGTTAGCCACATCTAAAACACAGAAGTAATTAATAAACAGCCTGTGTACTTTTTATTATATTTGTAACAAGAATGGGTTTTGAAGAAACAGCTAGTAAACTGCGTTATACTTAAATGCCTAGACTTGATGAATTACAGGAGGAATTTGATATTTTAATTTATTAGTCAAAAAAATTCCATAACTGACACGGTAAGTTGCAAGTTCATTGATGACTAAGAGGTCATTCAAATCACCTTCCTTTCGTAATCGTTTTTCTAAGAGAATTAAGTGAAACTAACGAAGGAAAGCCATGAGACATAGCTAGGTGTATCTAATAATGACATGGTTCAGTGATTAATAAGCATATTATGTCATTCACACTTTGATGTGTCACATACATTAGCTCTTTAAAAAAACCTTTTTGGATATTTCCAGAATATGTATCTTCTTCTTAATAGGGTGATATGTACAGGAAGAAAGGTAAAATATTTCTAGGATGTTCCCAAGACACATGCTCAGAAAAAATAATATCTGTGGTATCTAAATTCATGCCCAGAATGACTTGTTATTATTACAAAAGGTTTTTTTAAAGGTTACATTAGGCTTGACATACCTAGGGAATACAATCACAAATTGTTAATTTTTCATAGCTGCTCTTTCCCATATTTGGGCTTATAAATGCTTCTCTCCTTTCTATCCAAATACGATTCTGGGCTAATTAGATCTGCCAGTTACACTCATCAGTAAGTTCTGTTTCCAACCTTTCATCTGATTATTTAAGACAATATATTTTAAAACTATCACATGATCTTTGAAATTCAGCTATGCTACTTTTCCATAAAAATGCAGATGTCTTCACATTACCGCCATCATATTGAATATATTTAAACTCAACTTGAGAATTTATCTTCATATCATTATTCCATTCATGTTCATTATTAAAAATCTCATTCATTTTGTTATTCAGTCACTCTGGCGGGTTACAGACGGGCAAAAAGGGGTGTGTTCATGACGTCATGAAGGTAGAGCCTTCAGACGGCCCTTACCTGAATGCCGTCATGAACATGCCCCCCGCACGCCCCAAGCGGGAAGAAGCGGCATTAAAAAGGTGCTGCTTTTTTCCGCTTCTTTTCTATATAGTGCACAGCTGCGCATCTCCGTCTGTAAGCTGCTGCACCGGTACGCCAGAATTGCTACGCCGCTACTTTAAGTTGCCCATTTAAAAGCTCTGTGTCTGCTGTGTCGCATAATGAGTCGGGGTCCTGGAACATGCGCAGTTTGCAGTCAGGCTTTAATTGCAGTGTCACCTGTCATGCAGGTGTGGAAGCTGCAGCACAGCTGCAGCGCATTTTAAGACTCGTAACCCTAACCCTAACCCTAGAGCTGCATGTACACATGCACTGCTAGAATCGTGGAAAGTTTGGAATTTAAAGTGAACCCCTACACACATTCCTGTGCCATTTTCACCTAACAATAAAAAAACGCTAAAACTTTAAATATTTACATATGTACAAGGCAGGTGATGGGGGATGGCAGGGGGACAGCGGTGGCAGCGGCGACAGCTGTGGATGTGCATGGCAGATTCAGCAAGAGCGCAGGGACCAAAGGAGAGGAGGCATCTATGATGCTGGTGACACTGGCAACATGCAAGCGGACACGGATGCACCACCAGCTGATCACCACTGGCAGGAGACAACCATTGTTCTTGGCAGGTGGGGGGGGGGGAAGTTTAAAAAGGGGCCTGGACGCTTTAAATGTGCAACATATGCTTTCGCGCCGGTGCTGAGCGGCCGCAGCTGCGCAGCTGCGCATCCGCCAGCCAGCAAAAGAAAAAAAGAAAGCCCCGTTTTTGGCCGCCCGTGAGGAAGCTGCCTCTCTCTTTGCGGCGTCCACCGAGGCGGCGGTATGGAAACTCGGGTCAGAAACGGCCCAGGTGAGGCGTCTCATTGCCCCCATGTGGAAGCCCCATACACCTGAGCCACGCCCCCGGGGCGGGTGGTCTGGAGGCTCCGTATTCAGCAGAATACACCTCCAAGACGTCTTCCCCTGCCCGTCTGTAACCCGCCTAAGATTAGATTACTTTTTGTCATACTTATTCATTTCTATTATATCTAAATGTTCTAGTACGACCTGTAACCTATTGTTATTTCTATAAAATTGCATGACAATTTCTGTTATTCTATCTTTTGAGTTATCAAACTTACTACGTTTCAGATGTGCAAGGAGCAAAAATGCTCCTCATTTTTTGGGGCAATGGAATAAGGCATACAAGCATGCAGCATAACCACTAACTCAAGTGTCATACATTTTTAAATTCTAGACATCAACCTCTGGGAAAGGAACATTTAATATCACAGACCTGCAAGAATGTGTCATTAAAACTTTGTTTAAAAAAAGTGTATGCTGGTTTTAATACGAATTTGGCATTCTAAATCCCAAAATGACTTCAGACTTGCTCCATCATGCATGGTTTTTTCACAACTTGCTTAGATGGTTCTATATTGTAATATGTGACTGAATGAAATGATCCTACAAAGAATTATTTAGCAAACAGTAAGAAAGAGATTTTCAAAACACTTTAAATTGGCTGGTGTGAAACACAAAAATCTGTTCAAAAGCCCCAAAAGATCACACTAGAACATTAGCATCTTCACTTAATCAAAGCCAAGTAACAACTGAATTGATAAAAATAAACTGAATTTGTGAAAGAACTCTCTGTGGTATAATATTTTTATTGGGTTTTTAAGAAAAATTTAGCACACAAAAGTATATTAAAAACAGCTACAAGACTGAAAAAAGTTTTTTCATCACAGACCTGAATATTTACCGTGCAGACAAAGGGTATCCTATACTAGGCTATACTCCCACTTGAGACCTATGCTACTTAGTTACTTCTACCTAGTGTGGGTAGAGACAACCCAGCTAATTACAGATATGAAGCAAAAAGAAACTAAAAAACTATGAAGTGAAGCAGATAGTGCAAAAGGCCTGCATTGGGACTACACCGTCGCTGTTCACCCCCGGACTATGGTAGCCACATGCACTTGGTCCCAATCCGGGTCGCCACCATGGAACTGAATGGGGCACCCAAAAGGAGTGGTATTTTATTGCTCCTTTTTTACCGGTTCTTCTGGGATGAACCCCAAGGCGGTTTCGGTTTCCAGGTGCTTTCATGGAGTGCGTCATCTGAAAGCCATGCCTCCAACATGGCCCAACAGCTTTCCTTTTGGGCCATCTGTTTGAGGCCTAAGTCAACCATAAACATGGGGAAAAAAAAGGTTCAACATTCAGGAGGAATAGTGCTGCTGTACTCTTTCCAATCTCACTTTGCATTATCATCCTCAAGGGTAGGGGAAATAGTGGAAAGACATACATTGCAGGGGAACACGGCGGACAAAAGGAACTGAGAAAGGGCGGGAAGACACTGAGCCTATATAGAGGGTGGGTGGAGCTACCACCAAAAAATCTTCCCTAGCGATTCCAGTAGGATCCGAAGTTGCTGCGCAGGCACAGAATAACGCATTTGTGTGCTTCGCAGAGACCACGAAGAAGAACTGTGTGTGTGGACATGCTGAAGCACATGCATGTCACTATTATTTAATCATTTTGGGGGTGGGGGACCGTTCAACATCTATACATTGCATTTGTCTAGAAATAGCCAGAGAAGGGATTTGAAGAAGGGGGAAAAACACTTAAAAATTAGAGGGCATGGAGAAGATTGCATTGCTACTCAGTAAAAGAATCAAGATACTCCAGAAAGCCAAGACGATATATATCCAAAAGATTTAGAATAAAGAACATCTGAGAGCCTGTGCAATAAAGTAAGCAGTTTTTAGCTGGCAGAACAGTCCACTGCAATTCAGCAATTATGCTTACTGGGTGATAGTATCTTGAACTAACTTGCCACACATATCTAATAAAATGATAGATAGATAGATAGATAGATAGATAGATAGATAGATAGATAGATAGATAGATAGATAGAGGAAATTATCTCACAGAACAGGTAACAAATTAAGGTCCCAATATATAGCCTCATTATTGTTACAAAAAGAATAGAAACACACAGCTGTTATATGGAAGAACATACAGAAAAAGGCTACAGTTACATAACATTTAAAACATTTAATGTTCCTTTCAGAATTTGTTGTTATTTCGTGCCTTAAAATCATTTACAACTAAGCTTTTTTTGACAAGATTTTTTCAGGTATCTTTTATGTGGATATAGAAACATTTCTTCTTTGGAGAAAAAAGGTGATAAAACATACTTTAGTGCATCCTACACAGATTTTTGTTTTTTAAAAGGAAAGAGTCACTTCTTACTCAGCATAACCAACAATGATTTCACTCCCTTTCTAGAAAGGCTGTATGTGGGGTAAATATGTTCTGCCCTCTTCCTTGCAAAGTCCTGCCACCTCTTCAATTACAGTGTGCCCTTGCTTTACACGGAGGATCTGTTCCGGACTCCCCCACATAAAGCAAATTCTGTGTATGCTCAAGCCCCATTTAAATGAATGGGGTCATGCACATGCACCATGGGTGCGCACCCCATTAGTCCTTATAGGACACACCGCCCCTTCCTCCCTGTGAGGCTTTCTTACTGAAATGTCTACACTGATTATTCTTTGGTATACAGAGTGTCACCTAATCATTATTGTATCAAGAAAACTTTATTTAGGCCTTTCTTTACTAAATGGCTGGGAATTGTATGATTTTCCAGATACTGGAATTGCAACTCCCCAGAATTTCCTGTATTTTCATTCCCCACAAATTCTCTGAGCATTTGCAAAACACATTTTGAAAATGTTATACATCTGTATTTGGATGAATACCTGCAAATATGTTACAAAATATTTTATGGATGGTGCATTGCTTCAGGGACATTGGTGGACTGAGAATACCTTGAATGAATGAATGAATGAATGAATGAATGGACATATTCTTCCCATTGTACATCATTACAATTTCCATGGCTGACCGAGTAAGAATTATAAAACCAAAAATTAAAACTAAGTCTCGAAGAACTGGAGTTCTTTTCACCAGAACTGAAGTGTTCAATTTAAAATGAGATTTTAAAAAATGTTTTTCTAATTATCCTTGCCAAAAGTTACTTAGCAATATATTTGCGTTGCCATGAAATGCACAAACATTTTTGTACTTGCATACACTTGAACTAAAAAACTACAGAAATATAAGCAGAGAACAGACTCACTAATTATTACGAAGTGCATGAATACAGCACAAACTTAGCATACATATTTTCATATGACTGTTTCTTTAGTCAGGCTTTTGCAACATATTACTCAAAGACAGAATAATTTTAATCTCATGTATCCTAAAGACAGAGGAAAATACCAATCAAGATACAGTATAGCCACACCTTGATGATTTAAGGGAGAAGTATTCAATACTGTGCAAATGAACTAAATTAGAGATATTTCAATGTAAATGTGTTTAAAGTAAGAGTATATGTCATGTCTTCTGAAAAGGCAAGCAACTGGGGGAAAAAACCCAAAATACGGTGGTTTTAGTTATTTCTGTAAGACATTAAGAATTCTATTGGGGGGAAAGTAGTTCCCAATACTATTAAGATGTATAGTAACATTTAATATAGTATAAAACTAAGAAAAGTGTAGTATCATAAGATACCTTCAAATATGTCTAATATGTATCAAGCATCAAAAAGTACTTAGGTTCTTTGCTTTCATAACTATTCTAGAGGAAAATATTCCTAACATTTCACACAATGAAGTATCTCTCTAAAATATATTAAATCTGAGACTACACAGATCAATTCTGAAACATTTTTGTTTGTTTAGAGATAACCCTCCTTTAACATAATTGCAGAAAACCAGAAGAGTCAAGCACAAATGAATATTAGGCACATAAGTGAAGTTTAGTCTGAAAGTTAAAAGGGTGGAATGTGAGTTGGTTTTCCTCATCCATTTTCAACAAGAACAACAAAAACAAAAACAAAAACCCAATAATATTCTAGGTACAGCAATACATCAGAGAAGAAACATGTGATACCGTAGTCAGTGCTACACTGATGTGGAAAATATATTTCCAATACTAAAATTACATCTACCCTGTTTCCCCCAAAATAAGACATACCCATAAAATAAGCTGTAGCAGGATTTCTCAGCATTTGCGCAATATAAGCCATACCCCGAAAATAAGACATAGTGATAGGCCCGGAGCGGAATGGAAGGGGGTGGGAAGGGAGGGGAAAGATTGTGGCCAATGGTTCTAAAGGAAATGGAGGCGCAAGAAATTCAGGATGGAATTCCGGGTTTGGAGAGTTATGACAATGTTCCAGAAAAAGATGACTTTACTATATTTGAATATATGTAGATTGTTGTACCACACTTAATAAAAATAAGACACCCCATAAAAATGAGCCATAGTTTGTCTTCTTGAGGAAAAATGAATATAAGACAGTGTCTTATTTTCAGGGGAACATGGTATAATTATGATCCAGATTCAGTATACTTATTTAATATTATTATCTGTGAATTGCATGTGAACTGCATAGCTCCATACTGTGAAAAGTTCAAGGAAAGACAACAGCTTTGGTATGTGTATTACGTGCCTTCAAGTCACCTGACAATTTACAGTGATTCCATGAATTGCACAGGGTTTTCTTAAGAAAGGAATACTCAGAGGTGGTTTTGCTAGTTCCTTCCTGTGAAATATAGCCCATAGCATGTGGTCTTCACTGGTGATCTCCAATCCAAGCACTAAATAGGGCTTATCCTACTTAACTTTCAAGATCAAACGGGATCTGGTATCTTTAGGGTGTTTAAGCTTTGGTACAGGTGTTCATTTTGGTCACTTAATGTTAGAGTAGGAGTGCAATGGACTACACTGAAAGGCAACCAGTTTCTCGTGTAGTCCATTTTTATTGTACAAAGAGCACAGGTTTTTCTAGACTGATAAAAAGTAGTTGTTATTTTGCATGAGACCTTATACAGGAAAGAATATGCAAGGGTATAGCTCAGTGCTGGCAATCTTATAAAACGTTCATCTTATAAAAATGTATTTACTTTAAAAATGCAAACTTTTTTTTACAAAAATGCAAAAATGAAATATGAGACTTCCACTGTATATGCTGCTTCAAGTAGAAAATGTGATCAATAAATTTATAAATCAAAACATATCATTAGTACTCTGGCTGTGATGCTGAAAATTCATCTTGTCTTCTCTCGTGTACCATTTGAAAAATTACAGATACAATGGGCCCACCGTATCAGTAGGGTACTTGGTCACGGATTGCAGCATCTGCAGCTTGCCACACCCCATTTTATCAAGGCACCTGTTCACAGACACACTGATGCAGACCCATATACATCACCACCAACCAAATAATATAGGGAATGAGCACCTGTGTTTTTTCCTTTTCATATGAGCAGGGGAACCAAACCCCATGGATGGGAAGGATCCACTGTACTTGAAAAATCAGACTACAGAGGATAAAAAGAAGTATACAAACTGTGGCCATGGATAAAAATACAGTCAAATGTCCAACATTCTGTAAAAGCACTGCTTATACATAATCAAACAGTAAATATAAACACTTAGCATCTTGTATACAAAGAAAAACTAAAATTAAGAATTCCAAGGGGATGTACAAATCCATCCTGAACTGAGTGCCATAAGCATGCTTATCCAACTTATTCATTTTAAACATTCCTTTACTAGAAAAAACATTTTTCAGTAGGGCAGCAATGTTAATACACTGGAGTAAAATCAGTCTTATGACTAATTAAGTCTTACACATTTTATTTCACGTAAGCTTTCATTCTTTAAGTTGCAACCAGATTTTGTTATGATGACATGATGGGCTTTAGGGAAGGAGAAAGCAGAGCATATCTTGCTACTAGTCATAAAAACATATTGCTGAATTTCTTCCTCAATGAACAAGAACAGGTTGCTTACCTGTAGAATCATTGGCTTGTTACAGACTGCCAAAATAAAGCTGCTTTGGGTCTCTTTGGAGGTATGCTGTTTAAATGATGCATGGGTCCTAAGAGTTCGGAGGTCACGCCAAAGCCACACTCCATTCCTAAGCACTGGAGTGCAGCTTTGGTGCAGCTTCCGGATTCTTAGGATGCATGCATCATTTAAATAGCATACCTCCAAAGAGACCCGTAGCAGCTTTATTTTGGCAGTCTGTAACAGGCCATAGAATCATAGAGTTGGAAGAGACCACAAGGGCCATCAAGACCAACCCTATGCCATGCAGGAAATCCAAATCAAAGCATCCCCAACAGATCGCCATCCAGCCTCTGCTTAAAGACCTCCAAGGAAGGAGACTTCACTACACTCCAAGGGAGCTTGTTCCACTGTCAAACAGCCCTTACTGTCAGGAAGTTCCTCCTAATGTTGAGGTGGAATCTCTTTTCCTGTAGCTTGCATCCATTGTTCCGGGTCCTGATCTCTGGAGCAGTAGAAAACAAGCTTGTTCCCTCCTCAATATGACACCCCTTCAAATATTTAACCAGGGATATCATATCACCTCTTAATCTTCTTTTCTCCAGGCTAAACATCCCCAGCTCCCTAAGTTGTTCCTCATAGGACATGGTTTCCAGACCCTTCACCATTTTAGTCACCCTCCTTTGGATACACTCCAGTTTCTCAATGTTCTTTTTGAATTGTGGTGCCCAGAACTGGACACAACATTCCAGGTGGGGCCTGACCAAAGCAGAATACAGTGGCACTATTACTTCTCTTGATCTAGACACTACTCTTTTATTGATGAAGCATAAAATTGCATTGGCCTTTTTGCCTGCCGCATCACACTGTTGACTCATGTTCAACCTGTGGTCTACTTGGACTCCTTGATCCCTTTCACATGTAGTTTCATTCAGCCAGGTGTCCCCCATCGTGTATCTGTGCATTTTTTCTGCCCTAAGTGCAGTACCTTACATTTCTCCGTGTTGAATTTCATTTTGTGAGCTCTGGCCCAGCTTTCAAGTCTATTTAGGTCATTTTGAATTTTGATCCTGTCCTCTGGAGTATTAGCTATTCTTCCTAATTTGGTGTCATCTGCAAATTTGATAAGTATGCTCCCAATTTTGTCCTCCAAGTCATTGATAAAGATGTTGAATAACACTGGCCCCAGGAAAGAGCCCTGTGAGACCCCACTGGTCACTCCTCTCCAGGATGAAAAGGAGCCATTGTTGAGCACCCTTTGGGTTCAGCCGGTCAAGCAGTTACAAATCCATGTAACAGTTACCTTGTCTATCGCACATTTTACAAGCTTGTTTGCAAGAATGTCATGGGGAACTTTGTCAAAGGCCTTACTGAAATCAAGATATACTATATCCACAGCATTCCCTTCATCTAACAAGCTGGTAATTTTATCAAAGAAACAGATTAGATTTGTCTGGCATGACTTGTTTCTCTGAAACCCATGTTGACTTTTTGTGATTATGGCATTGCCTTCTAGATGTTCATAGACTCTCTGTTTAATTATCTGCTCCAGATTCTTTCCTAATATTGATGTCAGACTAACTGGACACTAATTGTTGGGATCCTCTTTTTTCCCCTTTTTGAAGATAGGAACAACATTTGCCCTCCTCCAGTCTGCTGGGACTTCTGTTCTCCAGGAGTTTTCAAAGATAATTGCCAATGGCTCCAATATAACATTTACCAGTTCTTTTAATACCCTTGGATGGAGTTCATCTGGTCCCGGAGACTTAAATTCATTTAGATTAACAAGATATTCCTGTACTATCTCTTTACTTATTGTGTGCTGAAATTCCCCTATTCTGTCCTCTGCTCCATTATCCTCAGGTTGAGCACCCTTTGCCTTTTCTGAGAAGACTAAGGCAAAGAAGGTGTTGAGTAATTCTGCCTTTTCTCTGTCCCCTGTTAGCATTTTGCCATCTTCTCCATGCAGTGGTCCTACCGTTTCCTTCTTCTTCCTTTTGCTGCGGACATACCCCAAAAAAGCCCTTTTTGTTGTTCTTAACCTCTCTAGCAAGCCTGAGTTCATTCTGTGCTTTAGCTTTTCTTACTTTACCCCTACACATGCCTGCTATTTCTTTGAATTCCTTTTTTGTGATTTCCCCTTTTTTCCATTTTTATACATGTTCCGTTTCAAACTTAGCTCAGTTGAAAGTTCCTTAGTCATCCATCCTGGTTTCTTGCGACACCTCCCGTTTTTCTTTCTCACTGGAACTGTTTGAAATTGTGCCTTCAGTATCTCCCTTTTGAGAAACTCACATCCGTCCTGAACTCCCTTATCTTTTAGTATTTCTGACCATAGGATCACCCTCAATACTTCTCTAAGTTTACTGAAATCCGCTCTCCTAAAGTTTAGAATGCGTGTCTGACTATGCCTGGCTTCTCCTTTCCATTGTATAACAAACTCCAGGAGAACATGGTCACTTCCACCTAAGGATCCCACCACTTGCACTCCATTAACCAAGTCATCCTTGTTGGTTAGGATCAGATCCAAAATAGCTGACCCCCTTGTTGCCCCTTCCATCAAGATGGCAGTGCCCATGGAGAACGGGTGCCGCCATTTTGTACACGCCGAGCACGTACTAGCGTTAAGGGTGTCCAGAAAGGATGCCCCTTTCTAACCCTAGTACGTGCTTGGCACATACTAGGGTGCCCGTGCGGAACGGGCCATTGTCTCCTTCCCCCACAAAACTCAGTTTAAAGCCCTCCTGATCAAATTCTTGAGACTGTTGGCAAAAACATTTCTTCCAACTGGCATGAGATGCAACCCGTCTGTTGCAAGAAGTCCCCCCTCATGGAACTGCTGCCCATGATCAAAGAATACAAATCGTTCTTCGGCGGCATCATCTGCGGAGCCAGCTGTTCACATCCCCTATTTTCCTCTCCCTTCCTGGACCGTGCCCTTCAACTGGCAGAACAGATGAGATGACAACTTGTGCATCCATTTCTTTCAGCTTCCTACCCAGAGCCTCTTAATCCCTTCTGATGTTCTGAAGGTTGTGTCTTGCAGTATCATTGGCTCCCACGTAGACCAAAAGGAAGGGGTATTGGTCAGTAGGCTTGACCAGTCTTGTCAGCCTCTCTGTCACATCACAGATCTTTGCCTCGGGGAGACAACACACCTCTCGAGACATCTTGTCAGGCCTACAAATCACTGCTTCTGCATCCCTCAGCAAGGAGTCCCCCACTACGACCACATGCCTCCTCCAAGACTTAGCAGCGACTGTTCCCTCTGGTGGAACTCTCAGGCTTCCCTGCTCTGTCCCTGAAGTCTGTCCATGCTGCTCTTCCTCATCCTCCTTGATAAGGGAAAGAGCTTCAAATTGATTGTCTAGCTGCAAGCTCCCAGAACAATCCCTTCTTGGCCTACTTCTCGGTGTGACATTCCTCCAGCTGTCTGCCTCCTGTGTATGTGAAGTGACCTCCTCTGCCCCAGCAACTTCCTCTGTACGGTACTCATCCAAGATTGTTAGTTCCATTGTGTCCAGGAAATCCTCTTGCTCCCTAATATGCTGAAGTGCAGCTACTCTGGACTCCAGCTGCTGTACTTTCTCCTCCAAGAGTGCTACCAACTTGCACTTGGTGCATGTGAAGTTCTCCACTTCTGTAGGCAAGAAGACAAACATCCCACAAGTGTTGCAGGTGACTGCAGCAGTTCCCTTAGTGTCCATACTGCAAAGTCTTTAGTAATGACTGAAACAGGACTGTGGTAAACACCAATGTTGAGGCCCCTGATAATCTGGCCTTTTCACCAGTCTGTGGCAGCGAGCTCCATCTACTGGGAATATAACTTTTTAGGAATGTCCCGGCTGCTAGCTTGTACTTACGGGTAAGGTTCTGACTCAAGATTTGCTTCTCACCTGCAGCCTCTGCTGTAGATTTCTTTCGTTAAAAGAAAAAAAAACACGCGCCTCTGGGAGGAATTGTATAGAGGTAGTTTGCTAGCTCCACCCCCTAGTGACTCACAGACGTGACTCACAGAAGCTCCACCCCCTCAGAAACAAGCATACTCTCCCAAAGTTTTTTTTAAAAATTCAAACAGTCACCACTCAAAATGGCTGCCCAGCTCCTTCTCTCCTCCTCCTCTCTCTGGGAAGAACTGCTGCCAGAAAAAAAGGAGTGGAACCATAACAATCAGATTGTTTTTATTGTTCTGCTTCTTTATCATGGCATTACTGTTATCAACAATCTTGGCCATATTTTAACAGAAAGATAGTGTGTGTGTGACTATGTCTAAACAAGGGAATCAAATTAAGCATAATCCAATTAATAAATAAATAAAATATATTACTATAACATTTGCACATCCAGCAATTTCATTACATATTTTCAAAGCATCAAAGAGATTTGGAATTATATTTGGAAAGTTCTTACTTGTTGACAACTATATGAGTTTGATTTAACTGGGGAAGCCTTTCTTTCTTATATATACTGTAATTTCAGAATTGATAGTTTTCACTGTATTCTGTTCTCACAGTACAAGCTCCAGCTCAGCCAAGTATTCATTTGACTACATTCTTGGATCACATATCTAAAAATATTTTCCTGACAATGTGTCTTTTACAAGCAACAGAAAAATATGTCCTCATGGTACGATCTGCTATACTAAAAACAAACATAGCCTCAGGTTGTTCCACATGCACCCACAATTTGGTGCCTTTATTCTTGCTATGCATGATAGTCACAATGTCATTATCTTGACAGTGGGAAGGACAGTTCCTCATCCATTCTTACAATGTGCAGTGGCCAGCATTCAATCTTTTGGCCCTCCATCTCCTAGGTTGTTTAAACATTCTGCCTTCTTGTATGCAGGGTGCCAGAAAGCTTGTCAGTTACCATATGGCTGCTGTAACATTTTAAAGTTGCTATCTTGGGTATCAGACTTTATAGGAACATGGTGTCTGCAGTTACATTACATACAGAGGTCATACAAGTTCCAGGCAGAAGTTTGAAGTTTGGAGCTCAATTATTATCATCATTATTATTATTATGCTTTATTTTTATATGCACATAGAGAATCTAAAATGGATAGCTCTTGGGTGGAATTGTTAGACCATTATATTAAATACAGTATAGGATATGTCTCCTTTATGTTGATTTTCAAAGTAATTCAAGACACACATGCATAAATAGACATTATCTGTAGTTTGGAAAATCAATTGCTGAAATTAAGGTCAAGTATTAAAAACACCATTATTAAAATTGGACTGATCTAGATTTCATGGAAAAGTTACTCAGATATAACCTAAGCCTGAAATGTTGCCCATGCAAGTCAGAGTAGATACTGTAGTACAAATTATAGTACTAGAATTAGTAAATTTTCAAAAATCCTTTATAAAAATATCTAAGACTGCAGTATTACAGAAAAATAGGTATCTTTTATGATATGAAACAATTTTGGAAATGGACTTATAAAAACACAACCTGGTTTGTTGTATGCCTCAAGAGTGTGTAACTATCTAACCCTGATCTCCAGAGTCAGAGTCCAACACTCAAACCAATACACTGTGCTGGATCTACAATAATGCTGTTATGAGACTTTACTATTTTACTAGATGTCTTTTATTTTGTATGATGACTATGTCATCACTTATAAAGAAATTTTACAATCATCTGACATCACCTACCACATTACCGCACTACCGCACTACACTCTTACACTTTTACTGCTCTGGCGGCCTCCTGTTGCATTCTGAGGTTTGTAGTTCAGTGAGGCCTAAGAGCCCTCTGGCTGAGAATTCTAAATGTCCCTCCTTAAACTGCAAATCCCAGAATGCAGCAGGAGGCAGTAAGAGCAGTAAAAGTGGAATAGCAGCACTATAAGAGTACAGTGTGGTAACGTACCTACTTGGAACCATCCATTCAAAGATGAAAAAAGCAACTTCTATGATAAATCAGGATTTCTGAGTGGTTTAAGGGTAGCATACAAGTCATAGCTTCTTTGGTGTCAGGGATCTTGAAAGGTGGATCTGTAAGTCACAATATGCTGTGCCTTCCTCATTTAACTTTCCATAACTGAAGAAACAAACAGACTGTGTACAGTCACCTCTCCTTTTTTGCAGGGGATCCGTTCAGGACCACCTCACAAAAATGGGGTTTTGCTTATATTCAAGCCCCATTGGCTTCAATATAGGCATGTGAGGGCCACAGGCACACGCCCCATTCATTCCCTCTCTGTTTATCCCTCACACATAAGTGAGAGACACAAGTCTGAAGACTGTGAGAGTGGAGGGAGGACTGTACTAGCACACTGCTTGTTCACAAGCTACAACAAATCAGGACTTCCGGCTCATCATGTGAAAATGCAGCCATTGTAAGTTAAATTTTGAAACAGCTCTGAATATTGTTGTTTTTATGTGCTTTCAAACAGATTTCAAGTCAGATTTACAGTAATCCTATCACAGGATTTTCTTGGCAAAATTTATTCAGAGGTTTGCCACTGCCTTCCTCTGAGGTTCACAGAGTATGACTTGTCCATGGTCACTCAGCAGGTTTCCATTAGTGAGAAGGAATTTGAAGCCTCATCTCCTGAAGTCCTACTCAAACACTCAAATGACTACCCTACACAGACTTTTTCTTACTTTACCTAAGCAACATTTCAAATAAAAGAGAAAGAAACAGGGACAGCCCATGCTTTATGAACTATATGCTTAACACAAAACTATCACATTTTCCTATCCCTTTTACAGAGGATAAAGGGCCTGTATACAAGGGCCAAAAATCCCGTGTACCCCCTGACTTTGGGTCATCTTGTATGGATGAACCAAGAGCCCTGGGCTGGGACCAGCCAATGCCAATCCGGTGGTCCCAGCCCAAACGGGCCTTAGCACAGGTCAAAAACCTCTTCTTTTTGCCAAGGAGTTTTAACTTTTTATAAATTTACAGAATTTCCTCAATTCTACAAAACAGCTAGGAAGTGGAGCAATATTTAGGTTCTTGAGGGTTTTCTGCTGACTTTGTAACTCCTTTTTTGTGGGTTTTTCGGGCTATATGGCCATGTTCTAGAAGATTTTCTTCCTGATGGTCCGCCAGCATCTGTGGCTGCAGATGCTGGTGAAACATCAGGAAGAAAATCTTCCAGAACATGGCCACATAGCCTGAAAAACCCACAAAAAACCATGGATGCCGGCCATGAAAGCCTTCGACTTAACTCCTTTTTGTTTGTCTACATACATTCACCATCAAACCATGAATTAAAATTTCTAGGTCTGCACAATTTTTTGTTCTGTCATGCTTTATGAAATAGAAAAGGTTAGAGTGCAGAAATTATCTGAGAATAGTAGTTGATTGCCTCTTCAGCAGCACTTGAATGTACAGTCAGCCCTCCATATCCATAGAATCTTTATCCACTGATTTAACTTGAAAATATCCCCAAAAATATAAATTCCAAAAAGCAAACCTTGATTTTGCCATTTTATATAAGAAACACCATGTATATAATGAGACTTGAGCATCCATGGTTTCTGGTATCCATGGGGGGTCCTGGAACCAAACCCTAGTGGATACCAAGGACCCACTGTATGTTCTTTCAATATTAAAAGTTGTTTGGATTTCAACTAAGGGCCAGAACAGACCAGCAAGAAGGGGCGGTCGAAGACACCTTGGGATTGCGGCAAACTTAATCTCCCAGAATCCCACACTATTAGCCAACATGGCTGAGGCTTCTTTTAAAGGGCATAGTTTGGGGAGAACCACTGATATACTGGAACTGGATTAAGGCTCTAAGGCAGTGCTTCCCAAACTTTGGTCCTCCAAGGGCTTGGGACTTCAGCTCCCAGAGGCCCCAGCTAACCTAGCAAACAGTCAGGAATTCAGGGAGAGAAAGCCCAAAATATCTAGAGCCCAAAGTTTGGGAAATATTACTATAGGCCACAATGCTCCCCAAACTCTGCTTTTTAAGGGGATTTTGGACTTCAGCTCCCAGAATCCCAGGCTATTGGCCAACATGGCTGATGCTTCTGGGAGATGAGGTCCAATATCTCTTCAAGGGCACAGTCTGGGGACCACTGCATAGGGCAAAAGATAACCTCTTGGGTTCTTCAGTACACATCTTTTAAGGATTAGAATCATAGAATCATAGAGGTGGAAGAGACCCCAAGGGCCACCCAGTCCAACCCCCTTCTGCCATGCAGGAATTCTCAATCAAAGCATCCCCGACAGATGGCCATCCAGCCTCTACTTAAAGCCTTCCAAGGAAGGACACTCCACTCCACTTCGAGGAGGGAATGTGTTTCACTGTCAGACAGCCCTTACTGTCAGGAAGTTCCTCCTAATGTTGAGGTGGAATCTCTTTTCCTGGAGCTTGCATCCATTGCTCCGGGTCCTAGTCTCTGGAGCAGCAGAAAACAAGCTTGCTCCCTCCTCAATATGACACCCTTTCAAGTATTTAAACAGGGCTATCATATCACCTCTTAACCTTCTCTTCTCCAGGCTAAACGTCCCCAGCTCCCTAAGTCGTTCCTCATAGGGCATGGTTTCCAGATCCTTCACCATTTTAGTCGCCCTCCTTTGGACACGTTCCAGTTTCTCAATGTCCTTTTTGAATTGTGGTGCCCAGAACTGGACATAATATTAATTAAAAAATTAATTTTAAAAATACCCAAAGATACACTTCGCACAATTCCTTTTGCTTTAGGGACTCAACTGTTCCACAGTATTTTATCCTCTCAGCATTCCTGTCAGGTAGGTCAGGCTGGTGCAGTGGCTTGAGCGTTGGACTATGGTTCAAAACACACTGCAGAAATAATCCACTTTGAGTCCGCTTTGACTGCCCTGGCTCAGTGCTGGCTAAGTGACAGTTTTCCTGCTAAGCACCTGCA
>NC_056522.1:278275473-278427505 GCF_019175285.1 Sceloporus undulatus
AACCCAATATAAAGCCATAAAAATAAAAATCGGGATATCCAACATAATATCTGCATTTTCATTAAAAATGCAGCGCAACACACTTTTTAAAGAGAAAAAACATTGTGGCCAATATTCCAAAACAAAATTCTTCTAATATTTAAAATTTCCAATGACCTCTGATTAGTATTTATTCATCAGACATATTCAGCTAACTCAATAACAAGCTGCAATAAAATTCCTAGCTCTCATAAACTCATTGGGTCACTGACTTTAACAATCTTGAACTGACTTCTATGAAGTCCTTCAGTTTTCTGCTGGTCTCTTGCTTTTGTAATCTCAAATTGCAGCATTTCTCCCACATTGTAAATATATACACACACGAGTGAATTTACATTCTCAAACATGGCAACACACAAAGTGTCAGCAAAAACATTTCATTAGAAGCATATGACATTTTTTGTAACTGCCAAGGCTGGTTTCAAGTTCAGCAGAGGCTGATGGCAACTAATGAAAACATTTCATAAATATTGGGAGGCCACATTCCAAAGAGTCATTCACTGTAAAATCAATTTTCACTGAGACCTATCTTCACCCAGATTATATTTTTATCTTAATAAAGTCTTTAAAACATGTCTTTCTTGGAATACACTTTAAAATGGAATAAATAAAACATGACACAAAACAGAGTAAATAAAAAACAAAATTTCTTCAGATCCTAACATATCATTAAAGTGGGCCCTCAATATCTGTGATATGTAGACCCCCAACGAATATCAAAATCTGTGGTTGGTCAAGTCCCATTATATACAATGGCACAGTAAAATGGTATTCCTTATATAAAACAGGAAAATCAGTTTGCTTTGTGGAATTATTATGTGACTATTTTTCAACTGTGGTTGGTTGAATCTGTGGATGCAAAATCTGTGTATACAGAGGGCTGACTGTATGCCAAAAAATATAGCAGATTTGAGAATTTGAGAAAGCTATGGATATATTTCAAACATGAATGGTTATGGAACAAACAAGTCCATACATAAAATTTATCTAACTCTTCAAGGAGCTATGTAACAAAAAGAAAGGAATAATTTAATCTTATTACAAATTTTGCATTTCGAACAAGTATCCTGTTTTACTGATTTGATTGTGTCAAATGTGGTAGCAAAGCATAATGATTTCACCACTGGACTATGACTTGGGAGACCAGAGTTTGAATCACCATTTGGCCACAGAAACCCACAACAACCTGCATCAAACTCCAGCAACTGTATAGGCTGTGTGTGTGTGTGTATTGAGAGAGAGAGAGAGAGACACTATACAATTACTTGTGTTTGATGCATGTTTGGTGCCTATTCTTCTCAGTGATATATCATTGAGAAGAACAGGCAGGCATAATAATAACTCCATCACACATAGGCTCTGTACCAGATGAAAGGCCCACCCTCCAACCCAACTGCCACTGCTGTGACCTTGGAGGAAAAGAAGAACAGGCACCATCTTCTATATTTAATACTTTCTCTCAATGTCATTTCCTTTTCCTTATGTGTCCAGTCTTATTTGTGTGAGGGCAGGGAACTGTCAAATTAACAGTCAGTCTGGGGGCTTTTTGTCTTAAGAGGGGGTACAAATACTCTAAATAACTAAATAATAAACAATGCTAATGTTGCTGAACAGGACACCATATCTAACTGTTACATTTGTGGTACACAGCTAAACAACTCTAGCCTCCTCTCATGACTAATTACCATATATACTCGACTATAAGTCAACCTCATGTATAAGTCAAAAGCAGGTTTGGGGGCCAGAATTATGGATTTTGATATGACGTGTGGATGTTGAGGGGAAAGCCCAGGGGCATGAAACAAAGGATCTAAAGGATGAAGGATAGGAAAACAATGTGAAACAATTTATAAAATTCCATCAGGCATAACTGTTTGTACTCACACTAAAGGCTGAATGGATGAAAAACTAGAGGGGGGGGTCAGTGTTTCCAGGACAATTACCCTCTTACTTTTCAATGAGAGTTAAAGTACCCACAGTACTTACACTGACCCATAGATGCATCAACATAGGTTTTTGGGGTCAATTTTTTGAGTAAAATTTCTAAATTCTAAATGTGATTATACATAATATGGTCTTGCTTATTCCAAAGCCATATGCTTAAAGATAGCTCATTCTAGAGAGCACAACTAGGGGTAACCCAAACTATCTGCAGAAGGGACTAACCCTTTCAAACTTTTAACTCCATCTGAATAAGTCAATGTGTGTTTTTAATTTTAAAGAAATTTCAGGTTTACTAATATATCAATACAGGAAATAAATCTGTATGCTAACATTCATTGTAAGGAGGAAACATATTCAGGGGTAGCTGTGTTGACCATGCAGCAAAATACAACAAAATACAAAATGCACAAAACAGTAATACAGTGGGCCCTTCCCTTATGCGGGAGATCTGTTCCGGACCACCACCACTCCCGCGTAAGGGGAAGAACGCATATGCTCAAGTCCCACTGAAAACAATGGGGCGTGTACATGTGGTGTGGCACAGCTTCAGAGTAAGCTGAATGTCGCGTATGGCACAGGCACACTGTACCTTTATAAGGCTAATTAAAAGGCACAAAATATGTAGTACAAACTTCTTGGCCATGTTTTCCATTGGTCAACCAATCCTCCTTGTGATCCTTAAACCAGATTTCCCTGTACATCAGGCCCTGGGGTCTATCACAAATGTGGACCTATTTTCTGGAGTTGAAGACTTTAGAGTTCTGGAGTTGAAGACTTCTTCCCTTTGCCATCTTCTATGCCACTTGTAGAATCTCATCTGCTTCCTGTTCCTTTTGCTTAGCTAGGAGCAGCAGATCCTCTTGGAGTAGAAGACTTGGGTTAGGCTCCAACTCCATTGTAACAGGAAGTGACATATCTCTTGAAGATGAAGCAGCTTATTCTGGTGTTTAAGGCAGCTCTTCACCTTGCCTCAGGTGTTGCCACTGCCAATAGACCACTCTCTGGCTCCTTTATTCCCCTTGAAATGTCAGGTGTCTCCTCAGTTTCTGCTTCCTTGGCAGGTGTTAGCACTGGAGCAATCTCTGGGATTTGGGTCGCAGCTGCTTCACTGGCCTGGTCCTCACATGGCCACGAATGGGAGTATCCTCTGCCTGCAGATATGCATCCAGACCATCTTAACTGACAACAGAAGTAACATCTGAGACAAAATGTAGGCTGTGACTCTAACATTGTCCCTTTTCGCCTCCTGTATGATTTTTAATCTCTTTGCCTGATAAAGAAGCCAGTGAAGCTTTGAAAACCTGTGTGATGTATTTTATGTTTATCGGTTAACCCAATAAAGATATCACTGCTTTGAGGATTTTGGATTTTGTTCTATTATGAGGAGGAAAGGCTGTATTAATATTTATTTCTCCATTTACAGTAGCTATCAGAGACAGTATAGGTTTTAAAACATACATATAACAAAAAGGTGAGTACTGGTTAACCTATTTATTAAATCAGTTAAGGTTTGTTGTCTTCTTTTGAGAAACTGGGAGAATGCCTCTTAGTTTCAGGAATTGCTGTTGCTAAAGTACAAAGACCATCTGGATTGCCAAGTTTGCTAGCACTTTCTAAGTTTGACATTTGAGTGCTCCACAACAATCAACATAACTGGAGTTCCTTCTGCACCTTCTGCAAATGCACACTGTAAAAATGGAAAGCAAAACATAGTTCCCTTCCTAATTACCATACATATACTCAATTATAAGTTGACCTCATGTATAAGTTGAGGGCAAGTTTTGGGGCCAAAATTATAGATTTTGATATAACCTGTGGATAAGTCAAGGGTAAAACTTAAGGACAAAGGATCTAAAGGATGAAGCACAGGAAAACAATGCCAAAGAACTTTCAAAATTCCAGTAAGCATAACTGTTTGTGCTCACACTAAAGGCTGGATAGAAAAGAGAACAGAGGGAGGTTAGTGCTTCCAGGACAGGTAACACTTTTGCCTTTCACCAGAGTTCCTGTTTTTAAAGAAGAGTTAAAGTACAATATTTATACTGACCTGTGGATAAGTCGACTAAGGTTATTTTGGTCAATTTTTTCACTTAAATTTCTAGACTTATACATGAGTATATACAGTACATATTACTTCTACAACTTCACTACCAAATTTATTGTACTTTAATAGTAATGCAAAAGCAAAATGGAAAAATAATATACACCAGCCTATTAACCACTCATAATTCACCATATAAAATGAAAATGAATGTTTTCCATAAACCTTAAATATGTAATTTAGGATAAAAAAAACAATTCATAGAATCATAGAATCGTAGAGCTGGAAGAGATCAAAAGGGCCATCCAGTCCAACCCCCTGCCATGCAGGAACTCTCAATCAAAGCATCCCTGACAGATGGTCATCCAGCCTCTGCTTAAAGACCTCCAAAGAAGGAGACTCCACTACACTCCGAGGGAGTGTGTTCCACTGTCGAACAGCCCTTACTGTCAGGAAGTTCCTCCTAATGTTGAGGTGCAATCTCTTTTCCTGGAGCTTGCATCCATTGCTCCAGGTCCTGTTCTCTGGAGCAGCAGAAAACAAGCTTGCTCCCTCAATATGACATCCCTTCAAATATTTAAACAGGGCTATCATATCACTTCTTAACCTTCTCTTCTCCAAGCTAAACATCCCCAGCTCCCTAAGTCGTTCCTCATAGGACATGGTTTCCAGACCCTTCACCATTTAGCCGCCCTCCTTTGGGACACGCTCCAGTTTCTCAATGTCCCTTTTGAATTGTGGTGCCCAGAAATGGACATAATATTCCAGGTGGGGCCTGAACAAAGCAGAATATATTGGCACCATTACTTCTCTTGATCTATTCTAGAGACTATACTTTTATTCAGTGTACAGAGGGGCCTCCGTATTCGTGGGCTTGCCATCTGTGGATTTAAGCATCTGCGGACAGGAAGCCCCCATTGTCCCCAATGGCAACATGTGCACATACATGTGGCCACGCTAGCAGGTGTGAGCTAGTCACACTGCCATTAGCCTAAATAAGTCCTGTGTTTTTTGGTATCTGTGGGGAGGTCCGGAATGGGTCCCCCACAGACACCAAGATCCGACTGTATTTCTTCATGAAAATGGGTTGGTTGGTTTTAACCATATTTTAAGCCATAGTTTAAAGCAAATGACTTTTAAAAAAAGCACTCATTTTAAAAATTCATTTAAAAAAACCCCAAAAAAACAGATTTGGATTGTCTCGTCACAGAAAAGCGGGATAAAAATAAAAGTTTTATTTATTTATTTTATTTATTTAAAAAATAACTTTTCCTCCCAACTGTGACATGAAACACCTGTTGATCTGATCAGGGATTTTTTGTTTTTCTTCTTTATTGTTATTGTGTACCTCCAAGTCATTTTTTTACTTATGGTGATCCTAAAGTGGTCACCATAATGGGGTTTTCTTGGCATGTTTCTTCAAAGCGGGGTTCCCACTGTCTTCCTCTGAAGCTGAGACAGTGTGATTTGCCCAAGGTCACCAAGTGGGGTTTTTTATGCTTGAGTGGGAATCGAACCGATTTTCAGAGTCACAGTCCAACACTCAAAACACAATATTGTGTGAGTGTGTGTGTCTGGATTGTTATCTGAAAGTTACCCTGACCATATATAATACTGTGTCAACCACATATTGTGTATTATATGCTTGGAACTATACTATTTTTATTAAATACATTTAAATACATTTATAGGGAAACTCTGTGTCTTCATCCACTCAACTCCCATATACAATATTATCCAAGACTCTTTTTTGTTGTTGTTAAAATAACACATACAAACATTAACATTCTGGCAAAGTTTTCTAGTTCCTGAACCTCAGTCCCTGACAATTCCCTTCTTATATAAATCTCTGTTATTAAAGGTCACATGCCATCTCTAGCCTGCCCTTTAAATTCCATGAGCAAACTGTTACTGCAACTTACATTCCAGATTAATGAGAACTGTGATAAACTGTGCCTCTTTCCCTACCGAGACATGGATAACAATACACTGAAACTGTACTTTAACTCTGTGTTTAATGTTTTGGCTACAAACAGTTTAAATTGCTTACAGTAATGAGAAAAAAGTTACTGGATAAATATTCATATGCAAACACACACTTCTGTGTTAATGTACATGCCAACCGAAGTGCTAAATTATTGAGTGATTAACACAGTTCATGGGGAAAATGCTGTAACACTGGTGCACTATACAGGTATACCTCAGTTAACCAAGTAGATATAGCCTTGGGCTTTACTTATCAGCAATTGTGGTACCAAAGGTAGAAATACAGGCCGAGTCTTCCTTATCTGAAATGACTGGAAATAGAAGTGTTTTTGGATTATTTTAGATTATGGAATGCCTGTGTTTGCATATATGTACTTCATGATAGGGTCGCCATAAGTCAGAAATGACTTGAAGTTTCACAACAAACATAATGAGGTATCTTGGGGACGGGACTCAAGTCTAAACACAAAATTAATTTATGTTTCGTATACATCTTATAGACATGGACTGAAGGTAATTTTATACAATACTGTATTTTAAAAATTTTAAAACAAATTTTTTGTACACTGACAAATCAAAAAGTAAAGGTGTCATTATCTCAGCCACTCACGAAAAGAGCTTTGGCTTTTGGTATATTTTGGATTTCAGAATTTGGGATAAGGAAGACTCAAACTGTAACAAGGGAAGAACAGGGATAGGTTCCTGCCCCATAAAAAAGAGCAGTTAAACATAGTGCAACAAACTTTTTATCCATAACTAACAATATACACATATAAAATGAAACAACCAGGTCAGATAAGTCTTGCACAAAACAAGGCCAACAACAGTGGGAAAAACACGTGGTTTCCACACCTGCCCTAGTGCCTAAGTGAGATTTTACCTGGCAATACAATGAACATCTTCTCTTTATTTCACAGAAGCTGAACAAACACTGGGCATTTTTGAAGCTTTATTCAGGAACTGGTCAGCCAAAAGCTTAATGAGAACAAGCACAGTGAAATGCGGATCTATAGGTTTAGGTCAGACAGGAAACCCTCTTTTGATATTTTTAGTTTTCTGGCAAAAAAAGAAAATTAATCTTTGTTTAGATATAATTATATAAAAATGAAAAGATAAAAGAATATTTTTTTCTGAAGTTAGTAAAAAAAAATCCTAAGAAAAGGAAGTTAAGAATGATTTGAGGATACACTGATAGAGAGAAGAGAATATGTATAAAACATATTTGAGTTTTATCAATGAATACATAGGTTATTTTGAAACAACATATCACAAAGATCTTAAGAAACATAAATTATGATTGGTTCAAAAAGACATTGGAAAAATGACAAGAAATCCATTTAGCAGGAGGCAAAAATGTATTATAGTTCTTCATAAGCTATAGACTAGTTTCAGTATAAAAAGCTATCCCACCTCTTAGATGTGCTGAAAAATTTGCAATGTTGGCATCAGTTATGCTTTCCATAGTGGAGTGTCCCAACTTAGAAGATACTATTCCTCACAGATACATCTTGAACCAGAGCCAAAGATACTTGAAAAATTGTACTGTCTCACAATCTTACATCACACACAGGCTGCTACACAGTGAACCACTTTTGGTTTGCATTTGATTAGGTAAAGCTACAACACTCTGAAAAGGACATATACAAATAAACATCTCCTCCTACTAACCAGGTTTTCTGATCCCATTTCCCTCATTATGTCAGCTTATATTAAAGTTGTACTATTATTCTACCAAAAGTAGTCATGAGATCACTGTTGGAAACTTCAAATGGATTGTAGTTGTTGTTGTGTGTGCCTTCAAGTGGTTTCTGACTTATGACAATTCCAATGAGAACCTGTTACAAGGTTTTCCTGGCAAGATTTGTTCAGAAGGGGGCTGCCTTTGCTTTCATTTGAGGCTGAGAGAATGTGACTTGTCCAAGGTCACCAAGTGGGTTTCCATAGACAAGTGGGGAATCAAAGTCAGATCTCCAGAGTCCTGAAACCTCTTTACAGACTCATATTTTAAATTATGATGAATAATATCAGGAAGAGCCTGAATGTTTAAAAATGTTATTGTTCACCTACCAGTGAAGTGTCTATCAGTGAGAAGAAACAGGCACCTGCTCCCTGAAAGGTAAACAGGAGAAGAACCACAAATTCTTATGCTAAAAAGCTGCTTTTGGTGTGTTTGGTAAATAAAAAAAACCCTGCTTTTGACATGTTTGAAAAAATTTAGTACAGCAAAGGTTAGTTTAAAGAATTACGGTACTGCATTCTGTCAGGGTAAGAATGCAATTTCCCTCCTTCAAAAATCATTTAAGACCAAATGTGTTTTTTCAAATATTTGATAAGTTCAAAAGGCACCAGAAAGTCGGATGAGTCTAATTAGTAGGGAATGTAGCATTGCACAAGAATAAGCAAAAATCCTCTCAGGGTCAGTTGATAAGTTCAGTAAGGGGGCTTGAACATGCAACATAAACAAAAGTCTTGTATATAACAGATATAGAAGTAAAACACTTAAAATCTGCCTTGTTTTTTTAAAGATTAACAATGAAGTTGTGCAGCAGATGAGATCTGGGCATGATAGAATTAAAATCTTTGAAAATTGAGACAACAGTAGCCATGAGCTAAAAAAAATGTGTCCTGGCATACAAGACTGTAATACGACAGCTCATTAGAATTCATTCAACACTGGTTGACAGCAATGAAATAGTTAATGCCATATCATAGTAACAGCTCTTACAGGCAGATTCTAAACATAATTAAAAAGAAACCCCAATGAATTTAATATTTTCCTAGTAGATATGCTTAAGAAAATAACATGATTTCTGTCTTGTATACTTTGTCACTTTAAATCACTTTGGACTCAAAGATCAATGAAAACATTTTTTCCTAAGCTATCTTACATGAAGGGACAAGCAGTTGTGCTTTTCCAATGTGCCACTGTTTCTTTCTTTCCTGGAAACTTGCCAGGGACTGGCTGCTGAAGGCTGATGAACTGGCACCAGTTTCTGAACCACTACTCTGAGTATCATTAAATGAAAACAGATGTATAGAAAAAGACTGTTGTATACCAACTGACAACATATCCAGGGTAGCCATGTTTGCCACATAACAAAGTACAATAATATTATTGGGCCAAACAAATTGCCCAATATACATGTTGCAAGCTTTTGCAACTCCGTTGACTTTTTCATCAGGAAAAGGTGTTTAAAATCATACAGGAATAAAGGAAGAAAAAACGACGAAGTTAGTCATAGCCCTGCATTTTGTTAAGTGGTTGTTGCACTCAGTTCAGATGGTATGGAGGGATGTTCATGCAGACAGTCCCCTTCTCCTTCTGGCCATATGGGTACTGAGAAATTCTTAAAGTCCCAGAAATAAACTGTAAATTTCATTAGCATGACAAAAGCTACTGCCTTTGAGATCCAGTTTGTCAAATCCTGTGAGGCTACAAGCCCCTTCATTAGGCAGAGAACACTAAATTTCTCAGGGAGCCTCCATGGTTTTGCACCAGGAAAATGTTTAGGTGTTGCCAATGCAATTCCAATTTTTAAAAAGACTGTTTTCCCTTTGTTGGAGGTAGAAACCTCACATTTTAAAGTCCCAGTCCACTGGGTCTCTCTTTAGGATCCCCTGTTGCAGCGAAAATGTGGTATCGTAACATCCAAAAAACATATCCGGGGTAGCTGTGTTGTCTAATAGCAAAGCACAATAACAACCATGAGACCCCGTCATTAACAGTCCTGCTCAAACCTTGCAAACTCAGATTTGTGACTTCTTTGACTAAGAACAAAACAAAACAAAAAATGCCCTGGATCCAGCACCATCACTGTGCTGCGGGTTCTGTCAGCAGAACTGAAAGTGTAGAATAATTTCCAAATGCTCCTATACCTTTAAACTCTCCAGAAACCATCTGGAACATCTTTGTATGTTGGGGAAGACTTCAGGAGGAAGGAGAGATGTGCTTCCCCTGTGCTCACTGAAATCCAATGTTGAATTTCTCCCACTAAAATGCACACAATATTTGTTTTCAAATCTGTTTCCTGTGTTGTTTGCATAGAGTAAAAAATGCTAGAAGGATGGGAAAGGGTACTCCATAGACCAGTCCATTCCCCCAACCAACTGACTTCAAATGGTTGGGGGAGAGAAGAGAATTGCCATCCCAGTATGTTATGCAAGTGGATAGTCATTATTATACCTTGATTCCAACAAGTACAAAGCTTTAAAGCAAGGGTAGAAATCCCCCAGATTCCCCCCCTTAGGACCACCCCCCACACACACACACCAAGCCCATAATGCTTTTATTCTGAAGTCCCTCTCAAAATGGCAACCAGAGGTGATGTCACATAACTTCCTATCACCATTTTTAGAGTGACTACTGAAGAATTCTGAGTCCAGGAATTTGTTTTGAGTACCAGAAGTGATTTAGTTCACAGACCTTCTATAAAACAAATCCATTCCTAGTTGACTCAAACTTTCTTCATTTTAGCACTTTAATTTAGGTGTAAAAAGTCATTTTCTTGTTGCTATTGTTTGAAAACAGGAGTTGGAAACTCTTGCCAATCTACAATCATCAAGATGTACTAAAATATCCAGATCAATCTGAAGGGAGATAGCTAATGTGGTGCCTTCCAGATGTTTAGGACCACAGCTCCCATAAACTTTTGGTCATATTGGCTGAGGTTTACCTTGTTCAAAATCTCTGAAGGATACCTTACAGTCTACTCCTGCATTAAACATATAGTTTAGGAAACATAATTGCACCCAGCATTCAGAGAAGTTTCAGCCAACAGAGCTGTCCATTTGCTGTAGTCGAATACTTACAGAATAGTCTTAAGTAGTACAATAAGAAGAAACCCTGCCAACTCTCCACTCTTAGGTCCCCAAGGACCTCAGGATTAGAACTGCTGGATCTTTCAAAATTTACAGACTATGACCTAAGGTTCCAAGTGAACAGGGACAGGACTACAAGTCTTCGCGCTAAACTGCATCTGGGAATGCAAACCACCTGCAAGAATGGAATGTTCATTTCAACTAGAATGTACTGGGGGGGGGGGGTTTGAGTACTTTTTGTGCTAAAGAACAGATTAGGCGTTGTATCCTAGATTGTGTGTTGATCCTAATAATTAAAATTGCATATAATGCACTCTTCGTGCTATGTTTAAACTGTATTGATGACATAACATTTGTTGTTGTTAACTGACCTCTAATCAACTCCAACTCATAGCCACCTTGTGGATGAGAACATATCCAAGTTCCCCTGTCCTCCACTGCTCTGGCTAGGTCCTATAAATTCAGGTCCATGACCTCTTTGATTGAGTCTATCCATCTGGCATGCAGTCTTCCATTCTTTCTACTACCTTCTACCTTTCCCAGCATTATTATCTTTTCTAATGAGTCATGCCTTCTCATGACGTGGCGAAAGGACAACAGCCTTAGTTTGATCATCTTGGCTTCCAGGGAGTTTTCAGTCTTGATCTGTTCTAGGATCCATTTGTTTGTTTGTTTGTTTTTTGGCTGTCCACAGTATTCTCAGTACTCTTCTCCAGCACCACATTTCAAATAAGCTGATTTTCTTCTTATCAGCTTTCTTCACTTTTCAGCTCTCGTATCTATACATGGTGATGGGGAATACAATGGTTTGTACAATTCTAACTTTAATGTTCAGTTGTATATCTTTATTCTTTCAGATTTTATGTAGTTCTTTTATAGCTGCCCTTCCTACTCTTAGTCTTCCCTTCCCATTCTTAGTCTTCTTCTGATTTCTTGACTACAGTCTCTGTTCTGGTCAATATTTAATCCAAGCTACAGGAAATCTTTAATTATTTCAATTTCCAAATTGTCTAGGTTGAATTTATGTAGTCCCTCCGTGGTCATTATTATTTTTTCTTTATGTTCAGCATTAAGCCTGCCTTTGCATTTTCTTCTTTAAACATCCTTAGCAAAAGTTCCAAGTCTGTGATGTTTTTCATTAGTAATCTGGTGATGTCCACATATCTAAGATTGTAGATGTTTCTTCCTCCTATCATCACTCCTCCCTTCTTCTGAGTCTAAACCTGCTATTCTTATATTTTCCACATACAAAATGAACAAATAGGGTGATAGAAGCAGCTCTCCCCAACCCCTTTGCCAATTGGGAACCACTGTGTTTCTTCATACTCTGTTCTAACAGTAGCCTCTTGTCCTAAGTATAGATTTCTCATTAGGAGTATCAGATGTTGTGCATTCCCATTACCTTGAGAGCCATCTACAGGTTTAACTGGAATACCATCTATTCCTAGTGATTCCCCCATCCCCCCAATTTCGTTTATTGCTGCTTCCACCTCACTTTTTAGAATTTGGGGTTCAGTTTCATTTGGTCCCCTTGTTTCCTGTGCCACTCATTTTTCATCTCTTTTATATAATTCTTCTGTGTATTGAATCCAACACACTTTTATTCCTTCTTGATCTTGTAGTATGTTCTTTTTCTTGTCATAGAGCATCCCGGCCCTTGATTTGAACTTTCCTTTGAGTTCCCGGATCTTGTGGAAGAGGTCTCTCCTTCTTCCCTTTTTGTTGTTGTTTCTCTCCATTGATCTTTATAATATTTCTCTTTATCCTTGTGCACTAGTCTTTGTACTGTTCATTCATGGTTCTGGATTTATTCCTATTTCCCTTTTCTTTTACTTTTCTTCTTTCCTTTATTGCCTGAAGCATAACTTTACTAGAAATTTGTAACATTCAAGAAACCATCAGCATACATAGTAAACCACTTGTTGTTTTGATATAACCTACAATTAATTATTTTTATTAGCTGCACTGTTTGAGTTATTAAAATGAAAGATCTAGTCTAAATCACTTACTAAGGTAATTACATTGAGATCACAAATCTACATATTCAGTTACCAAGTTGCTAATAGCAACCCTTTCCAACCTAAGAACTGTCTTTCCAGCATACTTTGTATAGACTATAGTAAACTCAGTAAAATAATGTTAGTCCGTTTCTCACTTCATGATGCCTTCTGATAAAGTCATGTAGGTCCTGTTTCCCACTACTGCTGCTGTCTCTGCCACCCACACTGTAGCATCACTCAGTAATCAAAGCTACAGATGAGTACCAACCATAGGCCTGCCAGAGGTAAGCATGCCAAAATGGGGGAGGGGAGCAGAAGTGTTGAAAAAGTCAAACATAACCATCTATAATTTCAGACTGCTCGTTTTGATAAGACAATGAGCTCATCAAGAAACAGGTCCAAAGCTTTTCAGTAAGACTGTCATGGGGGTAGGGATGGCAGATTATGAAGTTATAAATAATTCATAATGACTCCCTGGCATGAAACAATCACACAAATATTATAACAGCAAAGTTGTTTGCCCAGTGAAGAAGTAAAAGTATTTCCTATATTAAACATTGAACACACTTCCTTTTTCAGACATTACAAACATATTAAGCTCCATTTGTTTGGACTTATGCTCAGTGTCTTAGGAGAAACCAAATATATTACTTTAATTTTCTCCCACTACTGGAAGAATTAAGACTCCTGTGGAAGATACTGAAAACACCTGGCAACATAGCCAAGCCTGAGGCAACCATACATACACACACACATGCTTGTATGGATGGATACGCACATAAATACAAATCAAAGCCTTGTTCATTACCTCCTCTAGAACAACACTTCCTTTCAATTCCTTCAATCTTTAAACCTGGCATCAGGAACCCACGGCTAATGTTAGACTCTTTCACCAGCCCTAACCAGCACAGCAAATAGTGAATAAAAGCTGTGATGCAATATCATCCCAAGGATCAAAATGTTCTGAACATTTTGTCTTAAAAGCTGGATCGTAACACTGGCTATCACCAGTTCCCCCATCCCACTTATATATGTGGTTAATAAAGACAATATTTCAAACTATATTGTTTTGAGGTGTCCGTTAGTGCTGTACGTAAGTATAGCCTTGTTCAAACATTTTTAAAGGGGTTAACTAAGCACACATGGAAGGGAATACACTAGCCTCACCTTTTCATCATTGCTTTGTTTGTGTAAAAAACAGTAGTCCTGAAACAGAGAACCTCTTGCATACGTAAAGGGCTATATACACAAACATAAATCTGATTTCCTAGAGCTCTTGCTCATGCAGACAACCTCCACATGTAGGGAGACTTTCTACTACAGACTCATCCTTTAGGAAAGTAACATTACCAAAGTAATGATGAAGGGGGCAGGGCTAGCATACTCCCCTTCTTGGAGTTTCATTAACCCTTTCACATAATGCCTAAATAAAACTTATTTTGTGTGCAAAAGACAATGATTTATGAGATTCAGTCCCACTGGTTTTCATTTATTGTATTAAGATATACTGCAACTATACAACAGAAATTTATCCGATTTAACCATTATTATCATCCATTCCTGATATGGAATTAGCTTCTCCATATATGTTTGAATTTAAGCCATGTTGCCTAGGCTTATGTAATCAAAATAACAGAAGTGTGGTGGTCAGTTGATAAGGAGGGATTATTGTCCTGAATACCAACAAGGCCAAGCCCAGTAGTTTGTGCCAAAATCAACTACTCATGTCAGAAGTCTCAGATGCCCTCTAATCTTTTTGTATCTTTAAATGTATAAATGGATTATGTGTCCTAACAACTAATACAGAGAGGCTCCAGTGTTGGTGATGAATAGCCAAGCTCACAGAGCTGGAAAAATCATTTCAAAGCATTTCACATGTAACTACATCAAGGATATTCTATTGCTCCTTTGAGGATTACCTATCAAATTGTTCTGAGTTAAGAATAAAAATGTGTATTTTATAATTAGCAATAACTATATAAGGTACATTGTTAAAAGTTTCAACTGACAGATAGAGATGTTTATACCACCACAACTCCTACATCCCTTTCACCTGTAGTCTCATTCAGCTAGGTATCCCCCATCCTATATCTATGCATTTCATTTTTTTTTTTTTGCCTTAAGCGCAATACCTTACATTTCTCTGTGTTGAAATTCATTTTTTTTAAAAAAAACTTTGGCCCAGCTTTTTAATGTATTTAGGTTCAGGTTAAAAATAGTTAAAGAGTTTCCATATCTTGTTTCAAATATTAATCAGAATGAGGACTGCAGTCAAGAAATCTCTCTTGGGCTCTCTTAGGCATAGTACCTACAACCAAATATTTACCTTTTAGAATTAGTGTGGCATAAATTAGTCAAGAAGCTTTCCATCAAAATCTCACTTCTGCAGTAAAAGGATTAAACAACCTTTAACCTTATTAAACAACCATAAACAAGTATCATATCTTATGTCCCATCTGCAATACATTAAATGATAATGGCAGCATTCTGAGCACTTCAAATTACTACACAAATGGGTTTTTAAATGGTGGGAAAGACATCAGAAGGAAAAATGCCTTTCTTAGAATCATAGAATCATAGAGTTGGAAGAGACTACAAGGGCCATCCAGTCCAACCCCTTGCCATGCAGGAAATCTCAATCAAAGCATCCCTGACAGATGGCCATCCAGCCTCTGTTTAAAGACCTCCAAGGAGGGAGACTCCACCAAATTCTGAGGGAGTGCATTCCACTATCAAACAGCCCTTACTGTCAGGAAGTTCCTCCTAATGTTGAGGTGGAATCTTAAAAGACTGTGTTTCAGTGTCACTGTGATATCTTTCCCTGACAAGAGCGGGACAACCTGCCTAGCCTGAGGGCATTTTGTGTAAATTATTTCCTTCAGACAATAAGTGCAGTGAGTTGGTAAATTAGCCACTGTTACATTGCATTTTCATACCAAAATGCATAATCTTTACAGAAAGATGATCTTAGCAGCACAGTTACAGGCCAACATTGCTTTAAATGTCAAAATGATTAATACAACCACATTTAGCAGACAAATAAACACCTGGGTACTGACAACTCTACTCTCTATCACTTGAATCATTTAACTTTTTTGTAGTTGTTTTCTGGAAAACTATTTCCAAATATCTATTCTAGGTTTTCTTCTTTTCTTTCCAGAACAAGTCTGCCATTGCCTTCCTCTGAGACTGAATGTGGCTTGCCTAACATCATCCAGTGAGGGAAGATTTGAACCCTGATCTTACAGAATCACAGTTCAACACTCAAACCACTACATCACACTGGCTCTACAGCTACATCTTACTTGTTCACCATCATCTTAATTTCTAAGTTACACAACTCCCATTCACATAAAGAAATATGCCTCCCATCTGTACAATTTTCAGTTATCATCAATTGTCACTGAATGTAACATATGGATTACTTATAATGAAGTGTTTTGTTAATACAATTACAAAGTCAACCATTTTCAAACCTATTGCCTCCTGTTTTAATTATAGATGTCAGCAGTCTGGCTGTTCTTCATATGGCTTTTGTTTTCATCTTATGTTTTCATCAAGGATTCCACCAAAACATCAAGATCTTTTTCCTGAAGATTAGTCACCACCAACTGAGATCTCATCAGCATGAATGTTCAGTCAGGATTCCCCCCCCCCCCTCAAAGTACATCACTATACAATGAAACATATTTGCCACTGTAAGGCTAATTTTCTCAATCTGAAATAAACCTCTTTATTTTTCTTTTCTGACCACCCCAATATAATTTACAGTTGTCAGTAAAACTGGACACTTCACTGTTCATCCCAAACTCCAGTCCATTCAAGAACAAATCACTGAGTACTGGTTTCAGTACAGATTGGTGGTTCCCATTGTTCTACATCCCTCTATGGCAACAATGTGTATTTATTTCTGTTCTATTTCCTGTTCTTTAACCAGTAACAGCAGAAAGTACTCTAATGGAAACGTTCATAGGATCTCCCTTCATGGCTGGGCCATGAAACCATTGGGTGACCTTGGGCATTCATTGTTAAATTTGGTCAAGAATCTTTGCAAAGGACTTTATGAAAAGCCTTTTAAATACCTGCCCACAACCTTATTACCCAAATCAGCTCTATCAGAAATAATAATACTGTCGAAAACTACAGCTAGCTAATACATGTGGAAAACTTTGAGCATTCGAAAGTGCTACCTACTCATATGTATTTGTTGTTGTATGCCTTCATATAATTTCCAACTTATTCTGATTTATGGCAATCCTAGAGTGAACCTATCAAAGGGATTTCTCGGCAAGAGCTGTTTAGAGGGGGTTTGCCTCACACTGTGAGGCTGAGGGAGTGTGATTCTCCAAGGTCATCCAATGGGTTTCTATGGCCAAGCGGGGATTTGAACCCTGTTCTCCAGAGTCATAGTCAATGCTCAAACAACTACACCATGCTGGCTCTCACTCTGATGTATTTGTTGTTGCTGCTGTGTGCCTTCAAGTTGTTTCCAACTTATAGCAACCCTACCATGGGGTTTCATATACTACTGTACATGTATATATGTATACCATGTGTATAAATACCTAAAACACTACATCCAATTTTTAAAAATTCTTTATACAGTCGGCCCTTCTTATACAGTACACGGTTTGAAAATGTTCAAAAAAAAAGTATACATTTCATATATCAAACCTTGATTTTCCATTTTTTATAAGGGACACCATTTTGCTATGTCATTATATTTAATGGGACTTGAGTATACACGGATTTTGCTATACACAAGGGATCTTGGAACCAAACCCCAGCGTATAACAAGGGCCCACTGTAAAACACTCGGCATTGCTAAGAAGCTGGCAGGAGCATTTTTGTTCCTTTATGAAGATGCGACAACAGCCCCCTTACTTACCCTTTTCTGTACAAAGAACTTCTAGACCATTCACAGCACCCACATACTTTGTTCTGTGCCAGAATCCAGATAAGTAGCATTAGCAGGAGAGGGCAGCAGAGACTGTTTCAAATATCAGCTCCATATTTCAGTATTAGACTGATTCACAACCCAGTGCAATTCTTCAATCTCTTGACTTTCTTGCACTTGCATAATATTCCTCTCATTTCTCAAAATATTGTCAAAACAACATTTCTAATTTTCTCTAACTTAACTTGACTAACAAGGCTGCCAAAACACAATAAACAAATTCAAATAAATCCATTAAATAGAAATTCCAAAAACAGAATTTGCTGTCCAAATGTGCTGAATAAATTGTGAAACAAATATGACTCCTCAAACAAAAGTAGCTTTGGAAGAGACTATTTCATGTACAAAAGAGGGTAAAAATAGAAAGCTACTTTATAATGAGTATACTACTGCTCTAATGTAAGTCAGGTCAAAAAACATGATACCTTGAATATGCAGCAGCACAGAGATAATATATTTTTCTTACAAATAAGAGCTTCACTTTTCTACACCCACAGATGTGGCTAAAAATAGGGAAAAGGTAATAGAATCAATGGAGGTCTCATGGGTGGGGGGAAATTGAGAAAAAGAAGCATCCGCACCTTCGCTGACATATTAGTCCAGATCCAAGCCCGTGCACACACACACACCCTATCCTTGTCTACCTGAAAGTAAAAAGAGAGTGTGACATTCATGCTATGTATTTAATGTATTTTGTTGTTTGACTCTCAGTAGCCAGTGTAGTGTTAGTCTGAGTGTTGGACTATTAATTAAGCATAATAATAATAATAATAATAATAATAATAATAATACTCAGAAGACCAAGGTTCAATTCCCAGCTGGGCCATGAAACCACTGGGTGACCTTGGGCAAGTCACATGTTCTCAACCTCAGGGGAAGGAAATGGCAAATCTATAAATAAATCTTACCAAGGAAACCCCATCAAAGTTTGCCTTAGGGTTGCCTAAGTCAGAAACAGCCTGACAGCACAAAACAACAACAAATCTTGGCAGCAATCTTCAGAATTTCAGATAGAAATATTTTCTGACCCTCCTATGTGCTGCCTTCATTCTATAATAATTTCCCCATTATACTGTATATGCATCTTCACCCTATAATCATTTCCCTCCATGTATGCATCACAAAGGCAGATCTGGGATTATGTGCATAGAGCTGAAAAACAGCACAGAATGTAATTTGTCCACATATATTGCATTGACTTAGATAAAAAGGTATCCTAACAGAAAAATCAAAAGATTTGTTTGTTATTATCACTGTCTGGTTTATTTGTTTTTTAATACACATAGCAGTCAGCTAGCACTTGGAGACACTGTTTATAGATAACAATGTTACAGACTATCTAAAATGTAAATCACATTCTGTGTGAATTCTGCATCACAGAACTCTGGTGGACTAAAACATTTCCTCCTGTGGCAGAGTTTCCACAACCTTTGATAAAGTACAGTAACTTTCCCCAAATATACCATTTATATGTTTGATTTTTACATGTTCATAAGTTACTAAACATTAAATACATTTTCTTAATAATACTTGACTGGTACCAGCATAACCCTAAGAAATATAGCAAAAGTTGTATTGTAGTGGTTCTAGCCCAGAAGGCTGGAGATGGGCAGGTTGCTTATTTGTAACTAGTTCTTTG
This sequence comes from Sceloporus undulatus, assembly GCF_019175285.1. Classification (NCBI taxonomy): domain Eukaryota; kingdom Metazoa; phylum Chordata; class Lepidosauria; order Squamata; family Phrynosomatidae; genus Sceloporus; species Sceloporus undulatus. Next base: position 278,294,898 of record NC_056522.1, read on the forward strand.
CTTAGTAATCTGTAAACTCACATAATGAGGCACAGTGCATCATTCAGAAATTTCTAGAGCTGTTACATGTTTTGGTGGCAGTCTTGCCCACTCTCCACACACCTGACTAGCACATTTCCTCCATTCTATAGACATCAAAGTAGCAGACAAAGATCTAAGAAGAGGCAGGACATCACAACGGTAGGATAGGAAAGGTTGCAGGACTTCACAGATGATCAGTTGAAGAACTACAGTTACAGGAAAGCAAACTGTCCTCCTTTTTGTAGTCTCTGTGACTCACACAAATGGGAGACTAGCAAGCTACTAACCTTAGGGGGGATTGTCATGCAATGCAGGAAAACAGCACAAACCTCCCAAAAGCAATCCTGCCTGGGACCTCATGTCCAGTCTATAGTAAGAGATGATTGTCAAGGGCTGATACTAGGTTGCAGCTCTACATCTACAGATGTCATCTAGTGGGGGCCGTCTCAAGAAAGCTGCCACTACCACCATCGCTCTGGTTGAATGGCTCTTCACTTAACCAGAGGTTGTTTTCCTGCCATTTCATAGGCTAGATTAACCGTTGCTGCTACCCAGGTAGAGAGACATTGAGACGAAACAGGGAGTCTTTTCTTGATGGAGGAACAGCAGAGGAAAAATATCTGAGACTTCTGAAAGGATTCTGTCCAATGCACATAAAAAGCCAGGGCTCTATGTACATCTCAACGATGAAAATAATGCTCCAGATCAGATGTATGACACTGCTAGAATGCTGGCGATGCAATGTCCTAGTTTAGATGAAAAGCTGAAATCATTTTTGGTGTAAGGTTCAGTCTAAGGACCACCTTGTCCTTAGGAAAGTGGAGATAAGGGTTATTCCACTCTCAAGGTCCAATGCTCACCTGCCCTCCTGGCTAATGTGACCATGAAGAATGCAATTTTCTAGTTAAGTAACATGAGATCACGGGAGGCCATGGACTCAAAAGGCATTTGGAAAACTGAAAAAGTATCCTAGTTCCAAGCTCCACTAGAAAGTGGGTCCAGTAACAGGTGAGTGCAAATTCTTATAACCCTTTAAGGATCTTTTAAACAAAGTATCCTGGAAGCATGATGGTTTCCACAGCTGCTAGAAGTGCCAGGAAACTGCAACCAAGTAACAACAAAGAGAGAAAGGGGAGAGGCCAAGATAGTGAAACCAAGACATCAAGCTCATAACCAACCTGCACTTGAGCTGGAAGGATATTTTTAGACTGAAGAAACTCAAGGAACGGTCCATTTATAAGAGTAAGCCCATTGAATGGATGGTCCATATGCAGCCTCAAGCATGTGCATGACCGGGTCTAACAACAAAGTTATAGGTACAGTGGGACCTCAGTATTCATGGACTTGCTATCTGCAGACTTGCTGCCAGTTCTAGAAGTCTGGAAGGCCAAGCAGGTGATTGTTATGAAGAGATGTCTAGGTGTCGAAATGCAGACTTGAGCATCCATGAACAGCAAGCTCGCATTGTACCCAATGGCAGCACATGCACATGTGGCCCCGAAACCATTAGGGACAACTGGACAGAAGTCTTCCCTCCCTCCCTCCCCCTTCCTTCCTTCCTTCCCTCCCTCCCTCACTTCTTGTTGTTCTACTTTTGAGTGGTCTTATTTATGCAATTCAACAGTCAAACCCTACTCAGCATGTTAACCACTATTAAGCCAAAACTGAAACCTGAGGCAAAAAATCATCAGGTAAGTCTGAAGTCAGCTGAAAAAACAAAATCGAAAGTTGCCAATGCCAAAACGCTCAATAAAAACAATAAATCTATAGCAAAATCAGTCTGTCAAAGGCAAGGATCTGGACCTAAAAAGAGGAGTCCAAAGAGGGGATGGAAGAAGGGACTCAGGCAAGTCTTCCAGGTGAGGTGCAGCCAGAGGCTGCTGAGCAGCCTCATGAAGGTCTCCCTGCTGAAGAACAGTCTCAGCCAGAAGGAGAAAGGCCAGACTCACCTGCAGATGACAGGGCAGAGGACACAGCTAAGGAAGCAGCACAGCCTCCAAAAGTCCAAAGATGAGTGCAAAGAAAAAAAAGGGCAAACCAACAACACTCAATCAGGCTGCTTGCCAAGAAGTAATGGAGAGGCTTTGATTAGATACAGTTGGTGTCTGCCCATTTAAGAGCTCAGTCTGGCTAGGACTAATTCTGGAAGCAACATATCTGCTTCTCGGCCAGCAATCCTGTCTCCAGAGTCCTGCAATTTAGACCTTTGACTTCTTGACTTCTTCAACCCCTGGGCTGTGCTGACATTGTTTCTTGTTGATTTCCTTGAATCCCACCACTTAATATGTTTCCCCAACTCCCACAGACAAAGATACTTTCTGGGTGCTGGTGGTTTCATGCCTTTACTAGCACTATCAGTTCATTGTTTCCTCCCAGCCAGCCTGTGTATGTGTTAGGTGAATCAGGACACAGTCCAAAAAGTCAAGCAGAAATCAGTAAAGACAATAAACATTCCAAAGTGTTACTATGATGCTAGTATTGCAGCAGGCAAAAAGGAACTGAGGATTTAGGCAGGAATCACACTAGTTCATGGGGAGTGGGCGAGGTTACCACCAAAATGCTTACATAAAAGCTCTAGAAGGTTCCAAATTATGCTCTGCACAACCCATTTGTGTGAGTCACAGAGAACATGAAGTAGACCTAGCACCTAGCATAGGGCAGCTTCCTATGCTAGCTATCAAAAATAGCCTAAAACTATAAACACAAAAATGACCAAATCTCTATATGCTCTCAGAAAACACCTTGAAAAAGTGATCTTTACAACATAAAATGGAATGTAATTTAATAATGATACCACATGTATGATTTTAACACATGCATAATTTTTCTTTCAATAGAATTTACTCAGTTATCAATAGACAAGAAATACAAACAGGATAGCAGAAAACCTAATATGGTTTTACTGTTCAAAACATTTTGGAATTCAAATAGTAATGGATTTTTTTTTGTTCAAATTAGTATTTTAACAGATTCTTAATCTGCAACAGTGGTTCTTTAACTCATTTTCTGTGAATACACACCTATGAATAGTTCTGTACCTGTGCAGAGCTTCTAGAGTAAAGCTGAGCATTTTTAGCAGGAGCCCTGTCATTTCTGCCTTGTACATGCTCAGACCACTCAAAGTTTGTCTCCTCAAAAGTTCTGACATATTGTCTATAATGGTGGATGAACATCAAAAGCTCAACAGGTAGTAGCCCTGCAAATGTCTTGTAGTGAGACATTCCTGCGGGTAACAGATGCTGTGACCACTCTGTGGAATGGGCATGAATGTTCTAGAGCAGTGATTCCCAAAGTGGGTGGTGCCCCCCCAGGGGGGGAGGCGAAAGAGCTGGGGGGAAGGTGAGGGGGGGAGGGGGGGGCGGAGGGGGGGCGGTGAGAGGGGAAAAGGGGGGTCTTCAATCAAAGTATTGATGCACAAGAAAGACAAGAGGAACCATCAGCCTTAGGACCAGGGGATGACGGTTGCATTGAAACTTCTTTGCAGAGTCCCTTAAAACCACTGCACTCACAGATCACTTCATGTGGCGGTGTCTCCTGCTCTTCACCTGCCCACATGAGCTCACTCCCTTAGCCGCGTCTCTTGCTAGCAGTGGTGGTGGCAGTTGGAAAACATGCAAGGCTGGGTGCAGGGCATTGCTTCTCTGGCCCAGAGTGGCACCATTTGGGAAAGAATGATTGACTGGAGCAAGAAGTTAAGAGTATGTGGTGGTATAAGAAACGTGGCAGCAAAAATTTAGGAACCTGTTAAGCTTTGTGAGCTTTGTTGGGTAGTAGAAGAAACAATGTTGGTGTATGTGGGAAACACTTGAAGATATATCCCTCAGGAAGGAGGAGAAGTATCTGGGATCAATTCTTGTAAAGACACCTTTACCTTGGAGTGGCTCCTGTAGTTAAAATCTCTCCCTTTCCCCATCCTTGCCAGTCTCCAGTCCAGAGTATGTGGCCTCTGTAAACTCCCTACACACACTGGCTATGCCCCTCTCTGCCCCAACGAAGAAGGACTGGGAATCCTTCTTCACAGAGAGGACCCAGTCACCTTGGGCACAGCAATTGAGCAGTTGAATGAGCAGTGACCAAGAGGCCTCTTGCTCACCCACATTGGCTTTTGCTGGAGGGGTGGCATGGTTGAGAGGCTTCTCAGTTGCTGGTCTGCCAGCTGCTTAGTTGCTACTTCCTGAGTAAGGAGGTACAAAGGAAGCATCAACTGAGCATCTACATGAGCAGCAACCAAGAAGCTTCTTGCCTGGGTTGGCCCTTGCTACAAGGCCGGCATAGGCTAGAGACCTCTCAGACACTGCTCCTGCAGATGTTCAGTTGCTGATCCCAGGGTGACTGGGTGCAAAGGGAGCATCTGACTAAATCTGTTGTTTTGCATTTGTAGTAGAACAGTATACCTAATATCAAGCAAGGACGTAGCTGGGGGGGGGGGGGGGGGGGGGGTCTGGTCCCCCCCTTCAGGCCCTGGGGGCATTCAAGCTCCTTCCTCCCCCCCTCCTCCTCTCCATTAAAACCACGGAGCTCCGAGAGGGGAAGGGGGAAAGACAAAGCAAGCTCTTTCCCTTTCGTTTCCATAGGAGTCTGGCTTCCACTCCTCCTCCCTTGTTCTTTTGCCAAAATAAAAGTCTCTTCCAGGGAGGGAGGAAGAGTGGGAGGATGTGTGAATCAAGGGGGCACTTTAAAACTCCTCCGTCCCCTCCATCAAAAGCACGGAGCAGGACTAGAGGGAAAAATTCACTGGGAGCAGGGAGGCTGAGAGAGAGAGAGGGAGGGAGGGAGGGTGGAAGAATGGGAGGGTGAGGAGGCTCTCCTGCTGGCCCTGGCAAAGCCAGGAGGAGCCCAAGTGCCACCCCTAAACTTCTGTTGCGGGGCCTGAGGGGAGGGGCCAAAAAGCCCTGGAGGAGAGGGAGCGAGGGAGGGACAGGAAGCTGCATCAGGCTGCATCCACATTCAAGAAATAACCAGGTTTGGCAGCGATTTAACTCTTTTGTGGCTCTTGGCTATGGAATTCTGGGAGTTAGCATGTTCTGGGGTCCAGATATCAAGGCTTGGTCCTTTTCTGCTCCTTCCAGCCTTGTTTTTTTCTCATTTTTAAAAGAAAAATAAAATAAAATACACTTAGCTGGCCCCTTTTCAGCATATCAATGGGGATGCTTTGATGGAGAGTTCCTGCATGGCAGAATGGGGTTGGACTGGATCAAGGCCCTTCTTGGGGTCTCTTCCAACTCTAGGATTCTAGGATTAATTAATTAACCTAAGGACTCAATCTAAAGATCTTGGCCTCTCTGCCCTCCTGCCTTGGAAGCAAAGTCCATTGGAAGACCTCTGGGTTTTACTTTGCAAGGAGTTTTTATTTTCCTTATTTTTGCCTTTTTAAAGGAGTTTCCCCAAAATTCTGCCAGAGGATGAATTGGGGCTCTGGAGTCCTATGGCTCTGCTCCAGGCAATGCTAGACTGCAGGGCCCATCATCCAGCAGCACCACAGACTGCTAGGAACTGCAGTCTAATAAGGTGCACACTGCAGAAATAATCCAGTTCAACACCACTTTAATGCTATGGAAAATCCTGGGATTTGTAGTATGTTGTGGCACCAGAGCTCTCTGACAAAGAAGGCTAAATGTCTCACAAAACTACAATACCCAGATGTTGTTGTTGTCGTTGTTATTTTCTTAAATCCCGCCTTTCTCCCAATATACAGACTCAAGGTGGTGATTTTCCATAGCATTAATCTATAGTATATCTTTCTACAATGTAGATGGACACCTCCATTACATAATTTGTTGGGGATGCTTTGACTGGGAGTTCCTGCATGGCAGAATGGGGTTGGACTGGATCAGGGCCCTTCTAGGGGTCTCTTCTAACTCTATGATTCCATGATTCTGTAGCACTCTGAGCCTACTGTGATTTTAATTGTTTTTAAATGTATAACATTTTAAAGTTATAAAGTCTTATAATGCAAGCCATGCGCTGATGGACTATTGCACAATAATTTTGTATTTATTGATTTTATACCCTGCCTTTCTCCCAAAATAGGATTCTCTTAAAGGGGTTTGTTTATTATAAAAAGAAAGGAACGTATAATGGCTTGGAATTAAAAATTATGATTGATAGATAGATAGATAGATAGATAGATAGATAGATAGATAAGTCTTGGAATTAAAAAGTGTGTGCGTGTGTGTGTGTCTTAAAATTAAAAATCCCTCTTGGAAGTGGGAATGAAATGTTGTGTGGATGCAGCCTGGGTTCTTAGCTCAGCTCAGAAGTTGGAATGAGGTGTCTCAAAGCATGAGCAGAATGTCTCTGAGTATGAACAGAGTGGCTGCCGCTCATTGCTTGAACAGCTGCGCTTTGCTTTATTGAGCTGAATTTATCTGATGTAAACGCCTTCAGAGGAAGGACTCAGTTTGCATCTGCACTGAAAAAAATAATCCAGTTTGATGCCACTTTAGCTGCCCTTGGCACCATATTGTGGAATGCTGGGACTTGTAGTTTGTTGTGGCACCTGACAGAGAAGGCCAAACAGCTTCTCAAAACTACAAATCCCAAGATTCCATAGCAGCACGGAGCCATAACGGAAGTTCAAGTGGTGCCATTCTAATGTAAACGCTCAACCTCCTTTTTGTGTCTGGGGGGGGGGGCTCTTAGCCTCTCAAAATGGTGGCACTTAGTCTGGACCCCCCCCTTCCCAAAATCCTGGCTACGTCCCTGTATCAAGAAATACACATGGGGGTGGGATGGGATACGCTTGTTGCCCAAGAGGAAAGGGTGCAGTAGCCGAAAAAAGTTTGGGGACCACTGTTCTAGAGTCTAAGGGAGCACTTGTATTTTCAAAGATTTACTTAATGCTGGAAATTATCCCTTTAGATAATTTCTTAGTCGAGGTAGGCAAAGTGTTTCTGTGGCCGTCAGGTCCCCCTAATGATACCCCCCCCCCAATATTGATTCTCCTCCAAAAAAATTCTTTTCCTCAAAAATACCACAAAAAGGGTTTGTGAAGGGCATTTCTACTACATTTGGTGTCCTCTTGAAACCTCCAAGGTATCAAAACAAATATTTGAAAATAATTTATATTATTTATATTATTTATTTATTAACTTCAAAATGTCTTAAAATACACTCTAGGCCCAAGAAGTCCCCTAGAGGGCATGGGCTGGGACGGGGATGGGTTGTGGGTCTTTTTGCAGGAGTGGGTGAAGAGGGTGTGGCCCACCATGGTCTCCTGATGGGGCTAATACAGGCCCCCAGCCTTCCACGGTTACCCACCACTACTATAGAGCCTTTTTGAAAACCAGCCTACTGGGCAAAAAAGAGGACATACTCCTAAATAATTCAGTCCTATCACAAGACAGAAAATCAATACATAACACTTTCTGGCCTGCATACATGATAAACAGCCATACAGCCTGTCTAACAGTGGACGTTTGAGACATATAAAAGAGCTCTCCTGATGTCCAAGGACTAGAGGGCTCTCTCATGGTGATGGAATGGGTATGTGTAAAGATAGCCCATATCAGTTCCTGGTAGATATGTAAACTGGACACAATCTTGCATAAAAAGGAAATATCGAGTATACTAGGATACTGTTGTCAAGCAAGGTGTCCCCCATCCTATATTCATTTTTTCACTCTAAGCGCAGTACCTTACACTTCTCCCTGTTGAAATTCACTTTGTTAGTTTTGTCCTGGCTTTCTAATCTATTGAGGTCATTTTGAATTTTGATCCTATCCTCTGGGATATTAGCTAGCCCTCCTAATTTGGTGTCATTTGAAAATCTGTAAAGCATAACCTCTATTCCTTAATTCAAGTCACTGATAAAGATGTTGAATAGCACTGTGCCCAGGGCAGATTCCTGTGGCACCCCACTGATCACTTCTCTCCAAGATGAAGAACAGCCATTGATGAGCACCCTTTGGGGTCAGCTGGTCAACCGATCATAAATCTAACTGTGGCATCGTCTAGTCAACATTTTACTAGTTTTTGCTGAAGGCCTTACTGAAATCAAGATATGCTACATCCACAATATTCCCTTCATCTACCAAGCTTGTAATTTTATTTAAAGGGGGGGGGGGGGCGAGACAGAGAGAGAGAGAGAGAAAGAGAGAGAAATCAGCCCGGTATGACTTCAAAGATATAGCCATGTTGGTCTGTAGAATCAATCTGTAGAGAGTTCTTATAGCACCTTTGAGACTAACTGAAATATGGAAGTCGGCAGCATGAGCTTTCGTAGACTTCAGTCTACTTCCTACTTCTTATGCATCTGAGGAAGTAGACCGAAGTTTACAAAAGCTCATGCTGCCAACTTCTTTCAGTTAGTCTCAAAGGTGCTACAAGATCTCTCTGTTATGACTTGTTTTTGAGAAATCCATGTTGACTTTTTGTTATTGTGGCATTTTTTTCTAAATGCTTACAGGGTGTCTGTTTAATGATCTACTCTAGTAAGAACAACATAAAGCAGATGCTGACTGTTTGCAAAAGATAGATATTAAACTTTATTGCTATAAAACTTTATGCCAATGAATGGTAGGCAAAAACTGGAGAAAGACGTTATCTGTTTATGCTCCTTTGCATATCTAGTACATGACTTTAGTTTCATGCCTGCATAAGCCACAGTATTATACTTTCGTAAGAAGTTGCTTGATATATGTCACAATTATTTGGATAGAATGCCAGGAGGTTGTCTTATGGATGCGGGAAGAACATAAAACTCTTACTTTGCAGTAGAAAAAAAAGCTTCACATATTTCTTGTGGTCTGGAGAACAGCTGGTACTACAGTTCAACATTAAAAAGCCAAAATGGTCTTCAAATTTTAATTCAGTTCCAAATGACGTAAATTAACAATCATAAACTAAAGAAAAGTTAGTTTCTAGACTCTGATATATCAAGAGATTTCCAGTAGTTCCAAGCAGTTCACATTTTTGGACTGAAACCCAGTATATAAATTAGGCATGATCATGTCAAAATATCTTCATTCAACCATCTGGAAAATGATTTCTGAAAAGAGCTGAATATCTGAAAAAATTACAATTAAAAGAGCTTCCAATAAATGAATGCACAGCCTCCCTCTGTGCAAACAAATCAAGAAGTTTATTAGTAAAATCTAGGTCTTCCATAGATATTCAGCTCGCAAGTCAACATACAGAGATAAAACAACAGAGAGGCTGAGTATACCAATCCAGAGAATGGCATTCTACTTGTATCTGATGAAGACTGATGCTACACAGGTAAACTATCCGTCTTCAAGAAAAGGAAACATATGTTTCTTTGCCCTTTGGATTTAGGTCTGGTTCACAAGCTACTACAGATTGAGAAGCCTTCAACTAACAATAAAAGCAGCTAGGGAATATTGTCATCTGAGAAGCTGTCATTCTACTGACACTGTTCATACTTGCTTTTTTTTTTTTTTAATCCTGCTTCTTTATCTAAGAATATAATTGAGAAATCTCTCAAAATGTGCTTTTTCTGGTGTTCGATCCATGAAAACTTCTCTTTATCAGAATATGAGCTGTTTCTTATCCCATTTCAATCTCTGTGAATTTGCATATTTGCTTTTACATCCTAAGCCCCATGTTTGCTTATGCAGATGTGCATTCAATTGGACCTAGACCCAGTAAATGCCTGGGATAAGACTGGGAAAGTTTGTTAACATGACAAGCTACAAATGTAAACATCCTAACACTTATATGAAGTATTGCAGAATATTGCAGCTCATGAACATCCGTTCTCAATCTGGACAGTTGCTAGGGACTGTGGGGACAAAAAATGAGGAGTTGACAAAGGAAATGTTTAGACCTGGCACAAGGTTGTTCAAAGTCTCTATCTATCTATCTATCTATCTATCTATCTATCTATCTATCTATCTATCTATCTATCTATACTTTGAAAAAATTATGCATAAAAATTGATCCAAAAAATATGGGGTGACATATATGGGTCAATATGGTAATACTGCTTATAAAAATGGTGGCAGTAGCTCTTTGGGATTTCTCTGCCATGGCAAGGAGAGCAGAGGGGGAAGCAACGGAAAATATCATTGACAAGCAACCCAGCAAACTTCTTCCAGCTCAAGCCACCTCAAGCAGAAAATCTTAGGGATTTTGCTGTCAAGTCAGAAAGAGTGGGAGGAATTAGAATCTGATTTCTGGGATTTCCCTGTCTCAGTGGTAAGAACGGGGGACAGCTTTTCTTTTACAGGAGATTCTCCGCAAATGGACTACTGCAAGAGCTTTGTCCATCTGGGCAGAACTGCCTATAAAAGAAGCGTTGATGCCCACCACCACTACCAGGGCAGGGAAATCCTGAAGCAGCACTGATTTCTGCTACTCTCTCTACTTTGGCAGAGAAATCCTGCTTTCAAGAATTCCCGCTTGAGGTGGCTTGCACTGGGAGAAGTTTGCTGGGTTACTTGTTAATGATCCATTCCCTTGACGTCCCCTGGAATCTCAATCTAGAGTGATTGCTCTAGAGCAGGGATCGGCAACCCCCGGCCCGTGGGCCAGATCCGGCCCGGCGAGGCCTTGGGACCGGGCCTCTCACGCGAGAAGCCAAAGGTCTCTTGCGCAAGCACGGGGGCCTTTGGGGGGCCACTGGCCTCCTCCCTCCTTCCTGGCCCCCATGGAGGCCGGGAAGGAGCCTGAGGGGCCGCTGGCGGCAACCTGCTCCCTCCTTCCCAGCCCCTATGGAGGCTGGGAAGGAGCCCCAGGGGCCGCCGGCGGGGGCCTCTTCTCTCCTTCCTGGCCTCTGTGGAGGCCGGGAAGGAGCCCCAGGGGCCACCAGCGGGAGCCTCCTCCCTTCTTCGCAGCCTCTATGGAGGCTGGGAAGGAGCCCGAGGAGCCACTCACAGCAACCTCCTCCCTCCTTCCCGGCCTCCGTGGAGGCCAGGAAGGAGCCCCAGGGGCCGCCAGTGGGGGCCTCCTCCCTCCTTCCCGGCCTCCGTGGCGGCCAGGAAGGTGCCCAGAGAGAGAGGCCTGGGGCTGCAAGGGCCGTGGAGGAGCCCAGGAGGTGGCAGGCCGCTTCCACGGACTCCTTCTTGGCCCATGCAGCCCCAGGCCTCCCTCCGGAGAGAGAGGCCTGGGGCTGCAAGGGCCGTGGCGGAGCCCAGGAGGTGGCCTGCCCAAGCCCTTCCCTTCAGCCGAAAGGGTCCCTTGGAGCCCTTTCGGCCGAAGGGAAGGGTCTGGGACGGGTGCCCAAGCCCTACCCTTTGGCCTCCCTCCCCTTCGGCTGAAAGGGCCCCTTGGAGCCCGTTCGGCCGAAGGAAGGGACCAAGGAGGTCAGGGCCGGCACACGCCTCCTCCTCCTCACGGGGCTTCGGCAGCCTTGAGGTGTCCTTCGGAGGACACCTCAGGCCTGGCAAAGCCCCGAGACTCCTCCCCCGGCATGCGGCTCCGCCCCTGGAGGGTGGAAGCTCTACCCCCGGCACATGGCCCCGCCCCCGGAGGGTGGAAGCTCCCCCCCGCCTTCGGCCCCCCAGTTGTCTGAGGGACAGCAACCTGGCCCCCAGCTCAAAAAGGTTGCCTACCCCTGCTCTAGAGTGAAGGTACCTGAAAACCCATCCAGAGTGATCGCCCCAGGGCTACAGGTGGTGGGGTGGGAGCTGGGGGTTGAGGGAGCAGATCATCAACAAGCATCCCAGCTTGAGGCATGCGGGTATCTGACCACAATTCCAGAAGCATCAAGAATGACTGACTGATTGACTATGGGAAGAAAGTTGTCCTTTCCCCCCTCTCAGCTCACTTTGCAAGTGCCATGTGTTTGTACAAGCAACCCAAAGTAAGTCTTTTGACATGCCCTTAAGTTTTATCCGTGACATCCATGAGTCATATCAAAATCAATAATTTTGGCTTTAAAATTATTTAAAGGAGCAGAGCTTTAAAAAATGAAGCAACCCCAGGCTGCCTGCAAAAAATGAAGTGACATTTGGAGGGTGGGTGGCTTGGTGGCAGTGCCTCCTCCTGCCAAATACTTTTCTCACTCAACATGTTATTAAAATGAAAATACTCAATCATTTTACATTAATTTTTTACAAGTCTTTATGCCTACACCATTTATATTAAGAGCAAACTTGGATGGGAAAGTAATTTTCTGTCTGGAAAAAAAACCAGAATTATCCAAAAATTATGAAATCATTTCTACATTTTAGACTTCATTTCCCAGAATCCAAGACAATTGGCCAATGTGGCTGAGGCTTCTGGGAACTTAAGTCCAAAATTTCTTAAAGGGCATAGTTTGGGAACCATTGGTCTATATATTAAAAGAGACACACACCAAAACCCAATGAAGATTAACTACATCCAGTGGTTTCTGGGAGCCACAGAATATTTAATGTATATGCTTGGAGTGAAACAAAAAAATAGGTGAGAATTGCTTATTGAGTTCCTAACTGGAAAATTCAATAAGGAAGTGTGATTCTGTTAGTTCTCAGCCATTTTCAATATCATGGTATTTTAGACAGTTTTTCTGAAGTGTTTTTTGCTTCCTGTCTTTCACTGAGTGTCAGTTCAAGATGGTGACATTAGTAACACCGTATATTAAAATCAACATTCAATGGCACATTTTGCCCTTCAGCACATATTTTATCCTATAGATGCCAATCTCATGTTCCCCTTCCTCGGTATGTCTTAAAAGGCAAAGAAGAGAGATAAAGGACTGCCAGAAAGAACCTCTTTCTTCTCTTGAGAGGCACGTATTCCTTCTTTTTCCTTCCTTCCTTCCTGAAGGAAAACATGTGTTAGGAAGAGAACAAAACAAAGGCCAATCAGTGAGTTGTTTTTATTTTGTTGGCAACCTTTACTCTCTGCCAGTCCAACCAGACAGCATAAAGACAGACAGAGTTTTGCTGTGCATATCTGTACATCATCTTGTGAAGGAATTTGGCCTTCCTTCCACTTATTGCCAACACAGAAAAAGAACTTGCCCATTATGTAGTGCAGCAGTTCTATAATACACATTCTTTCAGATGCATATTTTAAGTGTCATCACAGAAGCTCAATTCTACTCTGCACAGTCTGTAGCAGTATAGGTCTAAGGACACTTTTAAATATGCAAGATGGACAGTGTTACATACCTTTGCCCTATTATCCAGACTTGTAAACCTGTAGCCATTCCTGTATAAGTTTTTCCTTGTGTAATTGAAGCCAGAACAAGATGATAGGCATTATACTAATGAATTTACGATATGCTATTTATAATTGTGTATTTATTGTTTTAATATTCTGTATTTTATAATAACCAAGTATTGTTATTATTTTATTTACAAGACTTTTAGGGTGCCTTTTACAATAAACCCTCCAGAAAGAAGGTATTAAGATGAACGCAGATCCAGCAATAAACATAGATTCAGACTGAAAATGCTAATAAAATCTCCCTTTTGAAACATGTTGTGTAGTTCTTTCACTCTCTACTATAATCATCTAACATTCTGTCATTGTCCCACTCCACTATAAACATCTTGCTTCACTGATCCTGTTCCCTGTAATAAATACCTTGTTAACATTAACAAATTTAAGACACTTGCATAATATATTCATAATATTTGTTAAACACTGTTTAAATTTCAATTCAATTAAGACATCTGCCTTTTATAAGTTTATGTAACATCCCAGTTTATAAAAATATAATCTATGCTCTAGTTATATAAAATAATGGTCATTCTTTTTATAATGTAATATTTTTACAGAGAATAAATTCTGAGAAAAAAGTTCCCTTATTGCCACAATTTCAAATAAGGGTTTGCTGTTGTTATTTTAAAGATAATCACTGTATTTCAAGGGAATTAGTCAGCACACATTCACTAACTACTCATGTAATCAATGAAATTGGGGTAAATAATGTACCTGCTTTATAAAAGCAAAGCTAAGTTAGTCATTACCTCTACAATGCAGAGAAATTATTCTTCATCTAAAATAACAAGCTAGGAATCATTATTTCAAATCATCTTATCAGAGCACAGCCATTTCAGAGGTGCCAACTCATGTTACAGAAAAGACATGTTAACATGTTTTAATGCTTGTGCTGCTCTTTAAGCATGTTTGGCTGCTGGATACACCCGGGGCAAGAACTACTAAAATAAGTAGTTCAAAGGAGGGTGACTAAAATGGTGAAGGGTCTGGAAACCATGCCCTATGAGGAATGACTTAGGGAGCTGGGGATGTTTAGCCTGGAGAAAAGAAGATTAAGAGGTGATATGATAGCCCTGTTTAAATATTGAAGGGATGTCATATTGTGGAGGGAGCAAGCTTGTTTTCTGCTGCTCCAGAGAACAGGACCCGGAACAATGGATACAAGCTCCAGGAAAAGAGATTCCACCTCAACATTAGGAGGAACTTCTGACAGTAAGGGCTGTTCAACAGTGGAACAAATTCCCTTGGAGTGTAGTGGAGTCTCCTTCCCTGGAGGTCTTTAAGCAGAGGCTGGATGGCCATCTGTTGGGGATGCTTTGATTTGGATTTCCTGCATGGCAGAGGGTTGGATTGGATGGCCCTTGTGGTCTCTTCCAACTCTATGATTCTACGATTACTTCAGCCGAATATAACCAAACACTCGCTAGAACTCATTTTAAAGCAGGGGTGGGAATCCTGTAGCCTTCCAGATGTTGTTGACCTGCAACTTCCAGCATTCCACACTGATGGCTATGCTGCCTAAGGCTTCTAGGAACTGTAGCCAAAAACCATTGAGAGGACTACATGATTCCTACTCTGCTTTAAAAACTGGTTTGTACTGCTGACATTTGCAAATATTCACTGAGGGTCATCAACTAGTGTTTTGTTTTTTTCAAAATAGTTACTGGGCCCCTCCAAGTGAGTCCTCAAGAAGGATCCCCATGAAGGATCACAAGCCCTCAGTGCCTGAGAAAGCGCACTGAGAATAAGAAACATATTTTATAACAATTTATTGTAACTGTTCATTTGCAGGACACATTCTGGGAACTATCTAGGCTGCCCTTTTTTTAACTGAGATGAACTTCAGCTGATGCAGCTTGAGCATGGAATGATACAGCCTACCATTTGTTTTTGTTTAAAAGATGCCTAACAGTATTTGAAAGATGGGGAATGACTGGCTATATCTAAGGTGCAAATGTTGGCTCTGTGAGGTAGGCAGATACAGATAGGACATCATGCCATAAACCAGTCCTGTGTCAGTGACTTGTTCACAGTAATTCAAAAAGGTTTAAACAGAATACAAACTGAGACCAGGAATAATTTTTTTTGGTGGGTTTTTTGGGATACGTGGCCATGTTCTAGAAGTGTTTCTTGCTGACGTTTCGCCAGCATCTGTGGCTGGCATCTTGAGACGATATAATGTAATGCACTTGCTATTAACCAGTGATGTACACTTCACTTGGAATCAAGTAACTTCAAAGACTTGACGAGACTCGTGTATTTTTAGCAACCGACTTGCTACTCTAACTTCATCCAGAAACAGCAAACACATTAGGCAATGGGCTCAAAGCAAGTATTGAGGTATACTCAGCAGCCTGTCCCCACTGCACATTGGAGGAGTCTTCTAAAGTTTTTGAAAAGTTTTACAAGGATCCTTCCACCTGAAACGAACCTAACACATTTGCTATTCTCCTTTAACAATCCCCCCAATGTTGTACACATCTTTATTTTCTAGTTATTCAACTCCATCCAGCCCCTACCTCCTTTTTTCTGTTAAAGTTAGCTTCCAGACTTGAGATTCGACTTGAAAATATCTTGCAAGGACTTGAGACTCAACTTTAAATTTGAAAGTACCCACTTGAGACTTGACTTGAGACTTGGAGTAAGAGGCTTGAATACATCACTGCTACTAATCAGGCATTATATTAACAGGCATTACATTAAGACAGTAATTAAGTATTACAACTTCACTCATTTTGTATTATAATAGTAACTCATTTTGTATTATACAGTGGACCCTTGTTATACGCTGGGGTTTGGTTCCAAGATCCCCCGTGGATAACAAAATCCATGGATGCTCAAGTCCCATTAAATATAATGACATAGCAAAATGGTGTCCTTGTTTAAAAAAATGGAAAAGCAAGGTTTGATATTTCAAATTTATACTTTTTTTGAACATTTTCAAACCGTAGATGTGTGAATCTGTGTATAAAAAAATCCGTCTATAGGGAGGGCCGACTGTAACTTGTTACATTTATAGTAACAAGAGCATGGTTTCACTAAATGTTAGTAGAAGAATATCATTTGATTGAAGTGTTGACTCGTGCTGCGCCTTGTGATTCTATCTTATGCTCTGTTATGGGTGCTGAGGTGACAGCGAGGTAGAGACGGAGGAAAGTATGTATTGTAGAGAAATGTGAACACCTGGAAAAGGCAGGGCTGGGTTCCACTGTGCCTTTAAAAAATGGTTGTGAGCCTTTTGTTGAAAAAGCCTTTCCTGAATCCAATCAATTTCTTGCCAGCCCAATAACCTATTTTGCGGTAAAATGTAGCACTGTCTACTAACTGAAATACACCATGCCTATCTACGGGAGAGATTGCTTTGGCCACCATGGTGGACAAGCTATTCTGGGAACTGGATGTGGAAGCATGTCCCTGTTGGTCTTACTGGATCTACTCTGGCATCTTTCAATATCATCAAACATAATGTGCTTCTGGGCTGCCCCTCTGGGAGGGACCTTGGAATCACTCGATTAGTGTGCTTTCTGGAGCAGCAACTTCAAAACATGGTAATGGAGGACTCTTATTTGATGCCATTAGCAACTATGGGATCCTTCAGGGCTGTTTTGTCTCCCCTAATATTTAGCATATGCATTAAACTGCAGGAAGAGATCTTCCAGAGTTTAGGGATTCTGTGCCAGCAGTATGCTGGTGAAACCCATCTCTCTCTCTCCCCTTTCCATCTAAATCCAAGGAAATCATTCTAATCCCAAAATAGTGTCTGTCAGTAATGAACTTGCTAAGAATAAACAAATTTAACCTTAAAACAGACAAAAATCCAGGTGTTTAAGAACAGTAACTCAACTCATGCTGGATGAAGATACACTCTTTCTAAAAACCTTAGGCTCAGACTTTGGGTGTATTCTGGATTATATCCTGAACCTGAATGCCCAGGCCTCAGCACTGACAAGGGCTGAATTTGCACAGCTGAGGCTACTTTGATTGTTTCTGGAGGTGTCTGATGTGGTCATGGTGATACATATGTTAGTTAGATCCCATCTGAACAACTGTAATACACACAGTGGAGCTACCTTTGAAAAGTCTGTAGAAAAACCAGCTTGTTCAGAATGTTGTGGCCACAGGAAGTACATAATTCCCTTGTTGTGGATTAATTATCCACCCATCTCTCTTGGCCCCAATTCTAAGCATGAGGTATAACCTATAAATCCATATACAGTACATCTTAGATCAAGTTATCTACAGGAATCTGTTCTTCTATGAGCTGTGAGATCTTCAAGGGAAGCCTATTTCTCAGTTTTGCTTTTCTGTAGCCACTCCCAGGTTCTAAAACTATGGGAAGCTAGGCTGCCCCTCTCTCTGTTGTTGTCCAGAGACTGCCAGGCAAAGATCTTTTTCAGGCAGGCATTTGGTGACTGGTTGTTACAGAAGAGGCTTTTATTAGGTAGATGTTGTATTTTTCTTTACTCATGTTTAAATGTGTTTCAATTTTTATTCTAACATCTGAAATTACTTTGCATTTTTATTGTATTTTTTAAAACCCAATCTTACTGTGACCTGCCCTGATATCTACTGTAGGAGAAAACACAAGATATGTAGTATTTGAAGTAAATAAAAAGTATCTACATATTTTAAATACTTCAAGGACTTCGGGGAAAGTAAAGTAAAAAATTACTTTTGAATGTCTTAACTGTAATGGTAGCTCACTATGTGGAACTATAACTGTAACTAAATAATAATAATAATAATTATTATTATTATTATTATTTATTTATTTATTTATAGCCCGCCCAATCACAAGGAATCCGGGCGGGTTACAACAATAAAAATATAGAGAATATAATAAAATAAAATACAAAAAAATAAAATACAATACAATACAATAAAAGAGAGCAATGTTAGTAGTTCACAGTTAGGCCTGATGGAAATTGGGCCTGTCTTTTTCACTCCCTCCCAGGTGTGATGGAGGGGGGGGGGCTTTTCTTTTTGAGGCCAGAATATAATTTCAATTAAATTTAATTTAATTCTTCTCATTAACTTAAGAGAAGAATTGGTGGACAGAGTGATGTAAGTCACAGTAAACGGGGAGAGGAACTAGGTAGGGAAGGCCTGCCAGAACAGATCCGTCTTAAGAGCCTTCTTAAAGGCTGTAAGAGTAGAAATGTCGCGGATCTCCTTCGGCAGGTCATTCCATAGCTTCGGAGCTGCGATGGAAAAGGCCCTCTGGGTGACTGAAGTTAGCCTAGATTTTACTGGCTGAAGTAGATTCTTCCCCAAGGACCTTAGAGTGTGGGATGGACAGTACGGAAGAAGGCGTTCCCTTAAGTATTCTGGACCCAAGCCATGAAGGGCTTTAAAGGTAATCACCAACACCTTGTACCTTGCTCGGAAATAATTGGCAGCCAGTGAAGGGATTTCAAAACTGGTGTTATGTGATCGTTATGATGAGAACCTGTAATTAACCTAGCTGCCATATTTTGTACAAGTTGAAGTTTCTGAACTTAGCACAAGAGTAGCCCCATGTAGAGCGCATTACAGAAGTCAAATCAAGAGATGACCAGTGCATGTACTACTGTTTCAAGGTCTCCCGTCTCCAGGAAGGGGCGCAGCTGGCGCATCAGCCGAAACTGATAACAAGTGCTCCTGACTGTCGCATCCACCTGAGCTGTCAGGTGAAGCGAAAAGTCAATGAGCACCCCCAAGCCACAGACAGAGTCTTTCAGGGGAAGTGTGACCCCATCCAGAACTGGCTGACATTATTCCATACCTGGGCTTGGGTTTCCTATAACAAGTACCTCCGTCTTACCTGGATTCAGCTTGAGTTGGTTTTCCCTCATCCAGTCCATTACCGCCCCAAGACAGTCATTCAGAGGAGAGATGCCATCCTTAGTCACTGCATCAGTTTGAGACATAGAGAAATATATTTGGGTGTCATCAGCATACTGATAACACCCTGCCCCATGTCTCCGGATGATTTCTCCCAGCATCTTCATGTAAATGTTGAACAGCATGGGAGACAATATGGCGCCCTGGGGGACGCCAAATTTTAGCTCTCTTTTAGAAGAGCAACTGTCTCCTAGCGCCACCATCTGGAATCTGCCTGAGAGGTAGGACCAGAACCACTGTAGAACAGTGCCTCCGATACCTAACTCTCTCAGGCGTTACAGAAGGATACCATGGTCAATGGTATCGAAGGCTGCTGATTTAAATACTCTTAAACTGTAATAATTCCTTCTGAAAGGTAACTTCCATGCTCTGCAAATTATGGATCTTGACTACAACGTACTCATCAATTTCAATTCAACTGGAAGAACAGTAAGCTTCATCTGGCCCTTCCACAGCTCTTGCCACTGCTCCTTAGCTTAGATTTAAGGATGAGGATGGTATATTTAATGATACTTTTTATTTTATTTTCAAGGTGGGTTTCTTCCTGGCAGCCTGGATCTCCTTTGAAGAATGAACATTAGCCTCTCCTGAAGAAGCCCACAATGAAACCAAAAAATTGGTAGTCCAGTCACTAGTACCACTTTCCAGAAAATATTATCCAAAATGGTGGTGGCTAAACAGCAACAGGTACTCTGAACATCAGTCACTTAGATCTTTCTAGTTCATCTTGAGAACCAAGTTCTTGCACTGAGATGTTTGTGGCTGCTTTGCTGTATAACCTGAACTGGTAAAAGAATGCAGGCAATATGCTGCAGGGTTGTTGCCAGCCAAGGATGACAACCCTAGGCAGCTCTCTATGATCTGAGATCATCTCATGATTTTTTTTTTGGGGGGGGGGGGGCATTTCTCCACTTGTTAAGATCAGGTAGCTGGCAAACAGGGGGGAAAAGGCTTTCTTTGTGAGAGCACCCTATCTTTTGAATGCCATTCCTAATTATATATGCCATACATCAATATATTTTTATTATGTCTAATTTTTATTCATATGGGGAGTTTCATTCATGTTTTATTCCTACTGCATTTGATTTTATTGAAAATTTACTCAGATTGTTTTTACCAGCTGTTGTTTTACACTTGTGATATTTCAACTTTTAGTGATTTTTATGCCCGTTTATTGTTTATTTTTATGTTTATATTTTGTAAACTGCCTCAAGACAATGTTGGATCCAGAGTATAAATATTCACTAAAGCAGGGGTAGGCAACCTGCGGCCCACGGGCCGGATGCGGCCCTTCAAGGCCTTGGAACCGGCCCCAGCCCGGTCCTGCCGCCAAATGTCGCCGGGGCCTTTGGGGGGCAATTGTCTATAGAAGCCTCAGAAACATGCATTTATACTAACATTTTTTTAAAAATCAGCAAATTTTTTCACGTGTCCTCCATTTTTTTTTTTTAAAAAAGTGTCTTCCATTTGAAAATTTTGTCCTACATTTGTCCTGGTTTATTTATATATTTAATTTTTTTAAATTTTTTAATTATTTATTTTTTGGCTTCGGCCCCCCAGTTGTCTGAGGGACAGCAACCTGGCCCTCGGCTCAAAAAGGTTGCCTACCCCTGCACTAAAGAGACAGAACAGCACATGTTTCAGGCTGAAGAATACCAGGATTAGCATTTTCTTGGTACTGATAAAATCCATACAAATTCTTAATTATGGTTAATAGTAATTCCAAAACTTAATTACAGTGCGCCCGTGCCATACGCGGACTTGAGCGTACGCACTCAAGCCACGGCGCGCGCACGGGGCGGAAGGGGCGGCGCGTCCCATTCAATTGAATGGGCGCCCGCGCCCATTGCACCCTGTGCGCGCTTGCGCTGCCGCGCCACCGCGCACGAGCCCCATTGTTTCCAATGGGGCTCAAGCATAGGCGGAATTCGCCTTACGTGGCGGGATCCAAAACGGATCCCCCGTGTAAGGCGAGGACGCACTGTACTTTGTTCCTACTGACCAAATAGGTCTCCAAAATTATATAAAAAATATTCCCACATTCTTTCTCTGGTTGCCATCCATTTGGATCCGTCAAAAAAGCTTTTCATAAGAAATACAAAATAATCTTTCTAATTCAACATGAAAATAAATGAGGAACCAGAACAGAAATCACAAGATATTCTTCAAATTTATAGAACAGTCTAGATTAGGCAAACATTCCACTGAAAATGTGAGTTTTACATTCTTGTAGCATAGCTGCTTTGCAAACTTCTTGAACTCAGGCTTTTTTTAACCTAAATTCTTCTATCACTCAAGAATAAGCCACTTTTGTCTGTTTAAAATATAGCCAAGTCCTTTTAAATCAGTAAATTTTCCATTCTGTAGGTATTCTAATGGTTTATCTGTCACCTAATTCCATGATGACTTCCATCTTTAAGAGAAGCAGCCAGCTGCGATAGATGTAACTGCTTTTCTGTTATGAATGTTTCCCTTCCATATGACAGTTTCATCACCATCCTGTGCTTGGCAAATGTTCCAGCATCTTTTCCTTCTTACTGAAAGACACTCAAGCCAATAACAAAAATGCTTACTTTTGTTCCCATATGCATGTGACACTTTGTTTTGCTGAATTTTATTCCAGTAGTACCAAGATCATCTAGTTCTTTGTGCTCTAGCTCCCTAGATCTTCTGTATCTATGAATGCATATTTCATCAATCCCCATTAACCATCAATACTGGGGTTCAGAACAGGACCTCAAGCTTCTGAAAATGCACAATGGCAGAAGTACATTCCAAGGTCTATCGCATAGAACTTCCATTATGTTTTAACATAATTCAGATCTTTCTGATTAGTGATATAAGCCCTGTATTATGAACAAGCTTCAGATATATCTTGCTTTTCCTACAAAGAGCTCATACAGTATATACCAGTGAAGTTCTTTCCACTACTCCACAGTTTGGACACACAACAACCCTTGAGATAAGTTAGGATGGCTCAAAGTCTCCCAATAAACTTAATGGTTGAGTGGAAATTTCCTGCATGGCACGGGGCTGGACTGGATGACCCTTGTGGTCTCTTCCAACTCTACGATTCTATGATATCCCTGACACACTAGTCCCACATTTCACATGTGCTGCCCTCCAGAGTCCAGCTCCCATCATTCCCTGTGAGTATGATAATTACAGTTTATTACATTCTGGCTACTACAGAATACTCCATGGATATCATTTCAAAAGGAAATGAAATATTAACCAGGTCTACATCCAAATACATAAATCTTAGTTTTCCAGCCCAACACTCAGTTATAGCTGTGGAAGCTATGCCATGCACTACAATAGTGATAGTACCATGTAGTCCACAAAGTGCAGAGCAGAGCTGAATAGCTCTTCTAAACTGGCTAGGTAAGGTAACCCTAAGCAACATCAGGAGCTCTCTGCTGCTCCAGTGACCCCTATGATAAACTCTCCCTCTTTATCACATCTGGGCAGAGTAAGCACTACTGAAAAGAAACAATGTCCCATACACCACTACTCAGAGTTTACTACTGGATCCTGTGCTCTGCTGCACAGAAACAACAAAATTTATATAAGTCTCACCATCTACTATGAAAGGTATGAAAAACCTCTGTAAGCACATGCAATACAAAACACACTAATACAGAACAATAACAGCAGTAGGTACTAGATCTTGTCTGATCTTGGAAGCTAAGCAGGCTCAGCCTTGGTTAGTTCCTGGAAGGGATACTGCCAACAAATGCCAAGTACTGCTGGCTATATTTTGAGGAAGGAACTCGCAAAACCACCTCTGAGTTTTCCTTGTCTAAGAAAACCCTATGAAATTCATGGGATTGTCGTAAATTGATAGGAAAGTTGAAGACACACACACAAAATAACAGTAGCATCAAGATTAAGCACTGCCTACATGAACTTTTCATCAGCTGGTAATGAAATAAACTAATGTGATAGGCATCCTCTAGAAGAAATATAAACAAATTGAGAAAGTTTTAAGAAGTCCAATTAACCTCAGAAGTTGACAGCAATCAGAACAGGTGAGTGCACACATTCCTGAAAGCCGTTGAAAGATTTCCAAGATCTCACTCAAAACTTTGAATTGTTCTTGGATGCCAACTTAGTTCTGTGTAATGTAATTTCTGCAACATATGTCATCCATAATCTGACTGTCACAATCTGAAAGAGTTGAGTTTTTTTTAACCTTCTTGAAAGATAGGCCCACTTTACAGTAATCAAGGATATTAAAGGAATGTATCAGTGACCTTGTCTCTGGTTTCTTCTTATGACTTGATGACAATAATGCAATAAAATCTACAAGATGTACCATATATACTAGACTATAAGTTGAGAAATTTGTGCCCAAAAATGACCCTAAAATTCTGGCTCTGCTTATATATGGGTCAATAGAGTAATACAGCTTAGAAAGGTCCTGAAAGATCCTGAAAAAAGCACCACCCCATGTGCCTCAACAGTGATTTTTGAAAGAGCTGCCAGGCAAGAGTGAGTGTCTGTGTGAAAGAGGTGATTCCTTTCCTGATCTAATGTTAAAGGCTTCTCTCCCCACTAAACCCCTCATTTAAATCCACGTCCTTCCCAATCCAATGTTAAAGGTTTCTCTCACCACCAACCCCTTGTTTAAATCCACTTCTTTTCCAATCCAATGTTACAGACTTCTTTCCCCACCAAACCCCTCATTTAAATCCACTTCTTTCCCTTCCCAATCCGATGTTAAAACCTTCTCCGCAGCACCAGAGAAGTGGTGCAAGGTGGTCAGGAGAGGTCCAGAGAAAAAGAAGGAGGAAAGGAAGTGGTGTTTCCCCCTTTACATCCTCGATTATAGCCCTCTAAGTTTTACCCTCAACTTATCCACGGGTCATAGCAAAATCCATGATTTTGACCCTAAAACCTTTCCTAAACTTATACATAAGGTCAACTTGTACACAAGTATATATAGTAATTACTGGGAGGCACAAGTACAAAAGAAATCACAAGACAAAACTAGAAGACAATAGAAAGATGCAAACTACGATTGGAAACCTGAAAGGGAATTTTACACAGGGTAGGAATGGATGTCATCTTTTAGAACACTTTTCACTTCTCAGCATCATGAAGATACAACCTATATGTTTTCAATGTTTTACAAAAACATGGAGGCCAAAATGTTGCCTTTTGGGGGGGGATCAAAATCTCTAAATAGATTAATTTTTAAGAGTCGAAGTTTCAGTTCAGCTACTCCATATCTACTATGAAAGACATATTTTTCTTAGAAATTTTATCACATTCATAATACCCAAGTCATACGTATTTTTATTTCTACACACTATATAGGTACAAACAGAACACAAGGGGCTCAACTAAAACTTGTAGCTCAATCTCAAAACTGGTAGGGAGGGAAGGTCTGGTGGAAAAGAATTTCAAATCTGACATGAGTGTATCCACTAAATTTACCACTATTCAATACAAACCATTTTAGTATTTTTTATTTTATTTTGGTAATTTTGTAAAGTATCATACATATTGGTGCTATATACAAATATATATACAAGAGCACCACAACTAAAGAGCGTTGATTTAGCCTGGAGAGACAAACTTCTACTGGTGTTAACATTTAATATAGTGTAATAATTAGATAGTATTTCTGCATCATTCTTACATTGTGATGCAACAAGGAAAGCTGGCATCCTAGACAGTGACAAACAGCAATTTTTATCTTTTCACAGGCAAAGTCAAAATGTCACACAAGTTCACATTCTCAGAGGCATGCTATCTAAGTTAGATTTAAACACCTCCAAAAATCTTTGATCAAAGCTGACAAAACATCCACAACAAAAGCCTCAAGTTGCAGCTGTTCCATCATACTGATTAAATTCTTCTTTTAGAATCTCAGCAGACAACTTGTAATGGAAGCATATGCTTTTCCAGCTTTGAAGCATTTGTTAAGTGTTTAACCACTAGCAACAGAGGTCACAGATATATCTAAAGAGACTGTCATGATACTTAAGAGACATGAAGACATACCGCCTTAAAAGGTTGTATGAAATAAATAAACCTGTCTTGCTCAGTGTTGAGGGGGAGGGAGAAACAGCTTAACAGACAGCAGGGTACAGGCAATAAAATCCTTGGCAATGAACATCCATGAAAACAAATTGTTTTCTAAACAATAGTAAGTGGTCTTGAAAGTAGCTTAAAGGATTAAGCCTCACTTTGGCTGTGAGACTGGAAGCAACCATACATTTACTAACAGTTCAAGTGTACTATATTACATTATATTTAGGTAAAGCATACATTATATTCCTAAAAAATAATTTAAGATTTTTCTAATTTACAGGATGGACACTTCAAAATGTCATTTTTTCCAAAACAGAAAGTGACCCCTACGTTGAAAAAGCATGTTTAGTGTTTGCTTCAAGAGTTTGTACGTTAGTGCAGATCTCCCTCTTTGCAGGAATACAGGCTGAGGGCAGGAGCAGGTAGGTGTGAAAAAGCGGCCCAAATCCACTCTGGCCACAAATGGTCCAGGACTGTGCTCACCACACAACATGCTCTAAATCAGGCTGGGGCTGCAGGACATAACCAGTGCCACTAGGTGCTGGATTATCCCAGCTCCTTAAGCCAGTCCAAAGGACCAGAGCATGGCTTTGGTGCAGCTTCAGGCTGCATTGCAGGTGTGCGCTGTTTGAATGACATGCCTCCAAAGTTCCAGGAATAAATAACTGATGCAAATAGCAGTTAAGATGATATGTGTAATGGTTTGATAAGTTATGAATTCTCAGCACAGAATGTGGAACACATTTCAAGTAATAATATTATCTATTATTTCTTGAGTAAATGACACAGCCAACTGTTAATGTTTAAAAGTAACAAAACAATGTGTAACATCATTACATATGACAGAAGAAATACTCTTATTACACCAAAACCTTACTTTCAGTGCAGTTTGGAATTGGCAATTTGTAATCTTTAATGAGTTTTAAAGCAATTCAAAAGTAGCTTAAAAGCAACTTGGTATTAACAAACATGAACAGAAAACAGAAAAAGGGCACAAGAACCTGTCTGATCTCAGAAGTTAAATGGGGTCAGGCCTGATAAGTACTTGCAAGGGAGACTGCCAGGAAATATAAGGTGCTATAGGATATATTCAGAGGAAGGTGACGGCAAATCTCTTCTGAATAAATTTTGCCAATGAAACCCTAGGACAAGGTTGTGATCAGCTGGAGTCAACTTGAAGGAGAATAGAAACCACTGGGAGGCCTGAATTCCCATTCTCATGCAGCCTGTGTACATCCAATAAATCTCTTCCACAGCTATATGGGTGGTGGGGGGGGGGGGGTTAGAAAGTGCCCCCTCCTTGTGAACTTCTATTTGGGCAACCTTGAACTTAAGCATTCAACATGATAGAAAATAGCTATCATCACACAATAAATAAAAAGAAAGAAAAGAAAAGAAAGAAATTAGCTACTATTTGTCCTTCAAATTTTTCCTAGACAAGAATATTTATCATATATTCCATATAACCACTAAACATTTCACTAACATATTATATATTTTAAAGTAACAAAATATATGTCATTTTAGAGGCCATAAATCAGAACTTTTAAAAGAAAATGCTATGACACAATGTTTACTTAACAGATTTGCTCTTACTCATGTTTTTTTATTGGCAAGCTATAAAAGCAGGAGTAAGTTACATACAGAGAAGAAATAAACAGCCAATCATGAACAAATTGCAGTTAAGCCTGACTCTATCAATTTTACCTTGGCAGCAATATAAGCCACATATAGGAGTTACTGAGTCTATGATTAACACAAGATCTGAAGCCAAAAAAATCCTAGTTATGATCACACAGTTCAGATGCACATGCATTAAAATGGAGGGGGTAGAAGCTATACAAATGTTGCATTCAACACATCTGATGACCAGAGATGTGGTTCCATTTCTTCATTCTGCTTAGAGAGTAGATCTTAAGGATGATACAAATTAGCCCTCTGTTACATCTTTTTTTTTTTACTTAAAAAGGGTTGTAATTTGGAGGTCTACAACAATGCAGTATCATGATTGTACTCTGAAGTCCAGAACATGGACCCTTTCTGCTGACTTTCTACCATAAAAATAGTTCCCTTTTTACATGAAAATATGTAAACTTTCATAAACTTTTTACATGCTGGTCCTAGAAAAAAGCTAGTTACTACACCAAAAACCACACACATGGAAAAAGGGATAGACTCCTAGGATGCTGAGAGATTATTTTAAATAGCTAAAAGGTCCAGAGCATTTCAGTCTACAAGGACTTCTTCAGGGGGCTGGACAAAGAATAATAAGGGCAATACATGACTATGTACACAAACATCAGAAAAATGCAAAATTATATTAATACTTATATGTATAGCATGTGCATACTTCAAACAAAATGACCATGTGCTGTCCTTTATACGCCTTCTACAGCCCCTTGAAGAAAACCTTAAATATCTGTAGATCAAAACACACTGGAGTTTTTTTTGGCTATTAAACATCATCTCTCAGCATTTTGATTGTGTCTCCCTTTTTGGGGTTCTACCAAATGTTTTCCAGTTTTTTAAAAACAACAACAACAACAAAACCAAGAAAGCATATACAGTACTATGAACAAGGACAGTTACTATTAAATGCTGGACTTTCCAAATACTTGTGGGAGATGCTAGCCTCACAATGAGAGTTTCCCACAGTATGCATGTGATTAAAAGAACAAAATTTCCTGGTCTTCCCAGAACCAAACAGCTGGCAAAATATTATCAACATCCAGTTGATAGCTCATCATAGCTGCAGACTATGCAATGTTCAAACTTGTGTGCTTCCTGCAGAATTCAGATTAAAGTTTTCAATAATATTTTTATCATACCAAACATGATGATTTCTTGTTTTCAACACTACAGCTGCATAAATGCACCTGAACAATAAGCTACCTTGGATACTGACTGTTTCCGGTCCATACTAGCATCTCTCTTTTCTCTTCCCAAAAAGAGAGTATTTTCTCACAAAGAGAGAGAGCTAAAGCTAACATTTACATAAATATCTGCTTTCCTGGGACAAATATTTTGTCTGAAGTGATTTTACAGATTTGGAGAACAAAGTATTTCCAGTAATTATATGCATATTACCCATGTTCACTAGATAACAACTGTTGCTATTTGAAGAAGCCATGTTATAAAATATTAAGCAATTCAGAATCTATTGCTGAACTAAGCAATTACAAATAAAAGATTAAAGCAGAATTTGTTCAGAGCTGCAATGTTATAACTTGGTAAAAAGGAAACTATTGAGTCAATTTAATCACTGGTCTCCAGAACGCAGTCCAACATTCAAACCACACCACCATGTTGGCTCTCAGTGTATATGTTTAAAAAAAGAAAGAAAGAAAGAAAGAAAGCATAGTTATTCCTAGAAAGAATACATTGGGTGCCTTCTCCTAAATCAGGTAAAAGGATAGACAGGGAAGTATGCAGAGAGATCATGGCTCCAGGGGAGCTAGTGAACAAAGGGCAATGCATTCATGCCACTATCGAATCATCTCAGGAAGAAATAAAAAGAGTATGACCAACACTACCCAAGGACATTCTGAACTTCATGCAATGCATGCTAGAATTGTATTATTTTAAATTATTATTTTATATGGTATTTTAATCTCTTGGGTTGAAGGGCAAATTAAAAATAATGATCACCATTACAGAGGTCAATGGACCAATGTACTAAACCCAGATTTACTGAAAATATATCCAGGGGTAGCTGTGTTGACCATACAGCAAAGTACAATAACATACAAAATCCACCAAACAGCAATACATTTATTGGGCTAAGGAAAATGCATGAAATACATGATGCAAGCTTTCGAAGCTCCACTGGCTTCTTTATCAGGCAAAAGTGCTAACAATCAAACAGGACAAAGGAAAAAAATGACAGTGTCAGAACCATAGGCCTACATTTTGTCAAGATGTTGTTATAGATATTCTCAGTTAAGATGGTACAGAGGGCTAACCATTTGGCAGAGGCCATCCCTCTCCCTTGGCCATGAAGGCCAACAGGGAAATCCTAAAGAAGGAGCCAAAAGACTGGGACTTAATTCTTTGAGGTTTCTACCTCCAACAAAGGTAACACTTTCTTTAATTGGGGCTGCAATTGGCATGTTTTACCTAAAGACTTGGAACAATTACTGAAGAAAGTACAACATTAAGAAAAGAAAAATAATCACCACAGCTGATACACATGACTTTAAAGTAGATGATGAAGACACTGAAATAGTTAAAGATTTTCCATACCATGGTTCAGTACTGAGACTCCAGTCAAGAATTCAGAAGGAGATTACAACTTAGAAGCGCTGTTATGAAGGGACAAGATCCCAAAGTGTAAAGATATATCCCTGAATAGTAAAGGGAGGCTAGCCCATGCCATCGTATTTACCATTTCTGTGTATTGCTATGAAAGCTGGACAGAGAAGACAGCTGATAGGAACAAAATCAACTCATCAAATGTTGTACTGGATAAGAGTTCTATGGATGCTATGGACTGCTTAAAAAGACAAAGAAATGGGTTCTAGAGAAAGTCAAGCCTGAACTCTCCCTAGAAGCCAAGATGACTAAACTGAGACTGTCAAACCTTGGACATATCATGAGAAAACATAACTCACTAGAAAGACAATGATGCTTGGTAAAGTAGAAGGCAGGAAAAGAGGAAGACCACATTAGAGATGGATTGACTCGATCAAGAAAACATGGCTCTGACAGAATGACAGGGTGACTTGGAGATCTCTCATTTAAAGGATTGCCATAAATCAAAGTCAACTTGATGGTACTAATGAGTAATTGGATATCTTTTTGATATTTAGAATTTTCTTCTGAATTTTCAAAAGTCAGTTC
Organism: Sceloporus undulatus; assembly: GCF_019175285.1. Classification (NCBI taxonomy): domain Eukaryota; kingdom Metazoa; phylum Chordata; class Lepidosauria; order Squamata; family Phrynosomatidae; genus Sceloporus; species Sceloporus undulatus. The sequence continues at coordinate 278,324,796 of NC_056522.1, forward strand.
CCCAAATGAAAGGAGACTGGATTCAATTTTGCAGTACAGTGGGACCTTGTTATCCGCTGGGGGTTTGGTTCCAGGATCTCCCGTGGATAACAAAATCTGTGGATGCTCAAGTCCCATTAAATATAATGGCATAACAAAATAGTGTGCCTTATATCAAATGACAAAATCAAGCTTTGCTTTTTGGAATTTATACTTTTTTGGAATATTTTCAAGCCATGGATGCTTAAATCCGTGGATAAAAATCCATGGATAAGGAGGGCTGACTGTAAGTACAATGAGAACTTGGGGCTGGAGCAGATGGGCAGGAAAAAGCAGCTCAACCCTGGGTTTTATGAAAGCAGGTCAAAACCCAGCTATCTGCATGGCCTGCGCCCAAGGTGCAGAACACCCACAGGCAGTCCACACCATGCTGCATCAAGACACGGGTCTCAGTTATTTTTTCACCTACCCCATAATGCATGTGCACCATCACACAAACACCGCCAATTACTTCCCTTGTTCTGCCCAGCTATTATCCCACTGGACACTCAGCATGGCCAGTGATGTGCCTGACCACACGGTTACATGTGCAACACACCACCAGTACAGTACATTGGTGCACTCAATGACACACTGGCAAAGCACAATCATGGCTGCCCCCCATACATGCCCCCTTTCCGCACCTTCTCCCCATGCCCCCCTGTTGGACTGTTTGTTTTTGCATGTTGCAACTACATCCACTGCATTATTTGTGGCCTGCCATCTTTGTCATACTTTTGCATTTTTGCTTTCCTGGATTTCCACACTCACGCCATGCTGTTTATATGCCAGTACAATGGTGCACATGTTTCGCATTAAATCAGAATAGGTGAACTTCGTTTTGCTCTGGTTTTAAGCCCTGGACAGTGGCTTTCTTTTGCTTTTATCTGGTTTTGTCTCATGCATTATCTAAACAGCTAGGTTTCAAAGTGGTTTGAAGCCACTTTATTTCACCAGTACAGACAACCCCATCAAGCAGCAGACCATTACAACTGGAGTGCAACCACAAAAAGTCCATACTGACCTTGTGAAAATTTAGAGCAGTTACTTTTAAGAGTTTTCTTGCTTCCAATTGGTTTGGCTTATATATTTTTAAGTCAGTGTTCTTTCTCAAACAATAAAAACAAAACTCTGTAGAGCCTACAAACATAGAAACATAGAATTGGAAGAGACCACAAAGGCCATCCAGTCCAACTCCCCTGCCATACAGGAACTCACAATCAAAGCATCCCAAACAGATGGCCATCCAAGCTCAAAGTGAGAGATGGTGTATTCAGAATTTTTTTTTAAAAGATGAGAAATGGATTATGCCTAACTAATGCTTCTCTGACACTTGCTCCATGTGGGCCTTATACTGTACTGCAATATTTCTTTTTTATTATCTTTCCTAAAGAATAGCTATCTAATCTAGTAAAACATATAGTGGTCATTTGCTGTAAAGTTAAATAAAAAATCCTGAACAAGTAGAATTTATTAGTGCCTCTAATCTGCAAAAACATCCAAAATTCTGACTCAAAGAAACAAGAAGAGACAAATAAAGAATGGTTTAAAGTTACTAAAGGCAACCAACAGAAAAAAATATTCTGAGGTATTGTTCATGGCTCATTTACACTGTACAAAGACAACTTCTGAGATTTCTCTCATGCTTCATGAATATACTGTACACATGAAAGAGAGGGGAGATATATTAGCATTTCATTTCAGTGGCTGAATTTTATGACAAGAAGGTTTAGACTAAGAGTACATGTCTTAACACATTCACATCTCAGCTTTTTCAATGTTTACATTCCCTAAAAGGCAGGCATTTTGGACAAGGGATAAGGTAATATTTTAAATGGTTCAAGTTCTGCAAAAGCCAAAATTTTAGAAGTCAAATCTTAGAAATCAAATCACATACATGCAATAGATGAAACACTTCAAACAGTTAAGAAAAGGAGCAAGGAAAAGGGGAGATAGAAACAAAACCAGAATCATGTGTTCAACTATTCAATGACTAGAGCAGAAGGCTACAGAGGACTACTACAATAATCAATGCAAACAAAAACAAACAAGCTTCATTTATATACCGTTTCATACCGCCTAAGCAGTGTCTAAGCGGTTTACAACTGTAAGCTAATTTGCCCCCAACAATCTGGGTACTCATTTTAGCGACCTCAGAAGGATGCAAGCCTGAGTCAAGCTTGAGCCCTTTTGTTGGTCTTGAACTCGCAACCTTATGGTTTTGAGTGAGTGACTGCAGTACAGGCATTTAACCACTGCGCCACCACTGCACAGAAATAGAAAACAAAAGATCTGGGAACTCCAAGGATGTTCAAACCAAGCAAGGGCCAGGTGTGCTATGACAGTGATTTCCAAACTTTGGAAATCCAAGACATTTTGGACTTCAGCTCCCAGAATTCCTGGCTGTTGGCCAAGCTGGCTGGGGCTTCTGGGCACTGAAGTCCAAACCACCGAAAGGGTCTCAGTTTGGGAATCCCTGCTCTATAACAAATAGAGGAAAATGCTAGAAGATCAAGTGACACATTGAATGAAGAACCATACAAAGATAAACCCCAAAGTCTATGGATTTCAATCTATGTTTATGGATTTCAATGGCTTTCCTGTACATTCTGACACAATAATTATTGGCATGGTCCAGAATTATCAAATAGCATTTTATACCCAGGATGGTTTATAGCATGTTCTACTACTGCTGATTTTTCTGACTGATGCAGTCTGCAGTAAAAACATTGAAATTCTGGACCATGCCAACAACTATCAGGTCAGAATGCATAGGGAAGCCACTGAAATCCATAAAAACCTGGGCAATTTCAACAGGAAAGAAAAAACTCTTAAAGAAAACTCAGGCCCGGTACAGACCACCTAAAAAGGGCGGTCTGCCGGTGCCCTAGTTTGCTCCACAAGGAAGCTGCAGTGGACAAACCGTGCGGCTTCTTCACGGAGCAAAAAGAATCCAACCCGCAAAAAGCAGGTTCTTTTTCTGGTGCTATAATGACGCCGCAGTGCGCCAATGGCGTACTTGTGATGTCATTATGGTGCTGCGACGTGCAGACGCTAGGCATCCATTGGGTCATAATGGCGGTGCCCATCTGTACAGGGCGCTGCTATTTTGACGTATGGAAGACGTGCTATGGCGCCAATCTGTACCGGGCCTCAGTCTGGCTACCAGTCCTTAAAAAGACCAAAATCAGGACCCAGCAAATGCAAATGAAAACCAGCCAGGGTGAGGGAGATTCCCATCAGATAATGGATCATTAAGTAAATAGACACCTTGTAGGTCTTGCCATTCAACAAGATAACAATACACAGATTAACATGCAAATCACCTCCTCTCTATCAACAGTATAAATACCCCACCCTCTTCCATTCCCTCAAGATGCCAGCCACAGGGATAAACTCTTCTAGAACACAGTCTCAATGCCCGAAAAACCCACAAAAAAATATGGATGCCGGCCATGAAAGCCTTCAACTTCACATTAAAAAGGTAAAGGTAAAGGAAGTCCTTTGACATGAATGTCAAGTTGTAAATGACTGTAGGAGGTGGTGCTTATCTCCGTTACTACACCAAGGAGCCAGCGTTGTCCAAGGACTGCTCTGGTGGTCATATGGCCAGCATGAGTGCACCGAATGCAGTTACCTTCCCGCTGAAATGGTACCTATTTATCTACTTGCATTTGCATGCTTTCAAAGTGCTAGGTTGGCAGAAGCTGGTACTAGTGACAAGGGCCCACCGCTGAGGCCTCAAAGTGCCAACCTTCTGATCTTCTGATCATCAGAATTGGCATCTTAACCACTAAGCCAATCACTTTGCTAAAACAGTATAAAAGTACATAAAACATAAAAAAGTTGAAAGGCATAACTAGAGCATACACCCCGTATAAAAGCCTCCCTTACAACAACTATAAAAGTCCAAGGATTCCATAAGATGGAGACATGACAGTTAAAGTGGCATCAAACTGCTTTATTTCTGCAGTGTGGATACTACCCTAATGATTTTTTTTCTACTATTGCCCTATTTCACAGTACTTCCATTAAATACACTTTTGTGGAAAAGCATCCAATTTCTTCCAATTATGAGTTAAACATAATTCATAAACCAATATATCTTTGTGTAATAAATCTGGATACTCAGTTTTGCCTTCCAGTCAAATAATTACATTTGCCATTTGAATAGATGAAGAGATGGAGTATCATGCCATTAGTAGCAGCTGAATGTGTAAAATTAAGTTTCTGCATGCACAGAATGCAGAACTCTGATCTGGGCAACAAAGACACGTGCACATCATTTTAGAAAACACCTTATAAAATATAACATGGCAATCCTAAGGGAAGTAATATTTCTCTTATATAATATCTGAAATGACACGTGGCCATTCTTACAGACACTCTTGGATCTAATCTCAATGGCAGCCAGGGCAAAAGCAATAACCTGCACTATTACAAACATACATGAAAAATGGGATTTCAGAAAGGGGAAGCAGTTAAAAGGTAGGACAACAGGATTAAAATTTTATTGGCAAAGTATTAAGACAAGTTAACTAAACAAAAGTATCCACAATATTAAGATTGTAAGGTAATACAGGCCCGATTTAAACGGGCCTTTGTGCCACCTCCATCACATGCTAGGGGTTGGCCGAGGACGCAGCGTTCATACCGACCTCACTCCTAGCACGTGACGGGGGCATCAAAATGGCGGCGCCCTGTATACATGGGCACCACCATTTTGACGTAACGGCCACGTCGCGTCCAAACTCCGCGGCCTTTATGTCTTGGCACTGCTGAAGGGTGCTTCTGGCGCCCTTTCAGCGGCGCCAACAGGAGCTCCATTTCAGAGCTCCTTTCGCCGCGCGTATCACTGGTGTGGTCTTTAAATGACCACACCAGCAATACAGAGAGAAAGGGGCCAAGTGCCCCTTTCCCCGCCTCTGTTGGGGTGTCCTTGGGGCATGAAGCCCCAAGGACACCCCTTTCTAGGCCACAGGGAAGCGGCATTTTGCCGCTTCCCTGAGGACTGGAAAAGCAGCAGATTGGGGCCTCTGGGGCTGCTGCTGTGGCCACTGAGGCCCCAATCCGTCAGGGAAAGGGGCGGGTGGATGCGGTCTGTATCGTGCCACAGTGGACCCTTGTTATACGCTGGGGTTTTGTTCCAAGATCCCTCATGTATAACAAAATCTGTGTATGCTCAAGTCCCATTAAATATGACATAGCAAAATGGTGTCCCTCATAAAAAATGGAAAATCACGGTTTGATATTTGAAATTTATACTTTTTTGAACATTTTCAAACCATGGATGATTGAATCCGTATATAAAAAACTTGTGTATAAGAAGGGCTGACTGTACTATGTTCAACAGCCCAGGACATAGCTAAAAGCAGAGGTGATTTATTTTCAACAGCATCTAACAAAACGTGAAAGTACAGTATATAACCTATTTTGATCTTAACTACAAGCCTGTAAATCATACATTCCTACAACAATGTCAACCTGCTGTGAGCTTCACATCAATTATCTTATGTGCAATCTGAAAGGAAGTACTTTGTGAAGCATAGCAAAACTTCAGAATTTGACCTTTTCTGTTCTAATGGTATTGCATATCCTATGTTAGAAGAGTTAAAATCTTACATTACCATCATTTTCTATAGAATCTTTATGACTGACCCAGCTGATGTCATAAAAATTGTGTGGCCGAGCTGCCTTATGGTCACTACTCTAAATCAAGCTGCCACTATTAGGCACAAGTTTCAAACTGAATGTTTCATTCAAGTATGGTATTAGAAAGCCCAATTGTTTCTTCATTCCAATATTGGCTCAAAATAGCCTTAATAATATAAAAGTCCATTATTTGCCTTATATTGAACAGCTGCACTGTCCTTACATCGTGGGACAAATTAAGCAACTTTCCAGACAATTCACTGACAAAAATATGTACCCCTTCTGGGCATTACTGAAATGGCTATGTGAAATATTTCCTTTTAACAAGAACATATTTGGCTTGCCTCTGTTATTTATTTATTTATTTATTTATTTATGTATTTATTATATTTGTATGCCACCTTTCTCCCAGAAGGAACCCAAGGCAGCTCACAGATGAAAACATTTTAAAAATTACAATAAAATTTAAAATTGTCAAGATCATCTAAAACATTATAAAATTACATTAAAAGATACAAAAGTTAAAAGGCTTAACTAAAACACAAATAGTCCATGAAAACTACTGTGGCATGATTATATGTTGAATTCCTGTTTAAATAAAAACGTCTTAGCTTGCCGACAAAAGGCGAACAGGCACGGGCCAGCCTAGCCTCCCATGGAAGGGAATCTCAAAGGTTGGGAGCAGCCACTGTGAAGACTCTCTCTCATGTCCTCACCAAGAGAGCCTGTGATGGTCAAGCGACCAAGAGTAAGCCTTCCTCTGAAAATCTTAGAAGTTCTAGAAGGTTCTGTTACCACTAAGTATTCTTAACATTAGTGAACATTAAAAGTATCATATGTTCTGAAGACAGAACAGACAGAACAGATCCATGCTGATTATTTATGATGAAAATTAGGAAGCATCGATGTTGACCTTCCACTAAATTCAGTGGTTTCTAAACACTGTAAAATATCTCATCTGTATAGGAAATCTTTTAATACAGTATTACTCTTCCAGACAAAGCACCAAGAAATGGAGTATTGGCACACTGTTACAGTCTGCTGGTGCTGCGTGGCATTAAGGCAAAGGAAGAATTTTTTCCCTCCTAGACAACTTCAGTCTTGTGACAACTGTAAAAAAAACCTTAACAGCTGGATGCTGCTATCATTTATGCAGTACATTTACTGAAAACATTTATTATAATAAATTGGCTCTCAAACTGAATTTGGCCTCAGCTCTAATTCAAAAGCATTCACTATGAAAAGAATACTATTTGGAAAGAATCAGGTCAAAATAACATAAAACCTTGACTAGGAAGTCACAGGGACGTAGCTGGGGGGGGGGGGGGGGGGGGTCTGGACCCCCCCCCATCAAGAATGGGGATGTTCAAGCTCCTTCCTCCCCCTCCTCCTCCCCTCCATCAAAAGCACGGACTTGGATGGAGAGGGAAAGGGGAAAAAATGCCTCAGGGAGCAGGGAGGCTCAGAGAGAGAGAGAGAGAGAGAGAAAGGGAGGGAGGGAGAGAGAGAGGGAGGGAGAGAGGGACGTAACCTTGAAGCGGGGGCAGTGCCTGTTCAAGCTCCTTCCTCCTGCTTCCTCCTTCCTCGGAGCGGACTCAGGAGAGAGAGAGAGGGAGGGGAGAGGGCTGATCTCCCTCCCGGCATCATCTTTGCCCCTCTTTCCCTCTCCCTCCTCCTCTGTGCTTTTGCCAGAAAAAGGTCTCCGTTCGGGAGAGGAGGAGGAGGAAGAAGAAGAAGAGGGAAGGAAGACATACAGAAAAAAGGAAGGAAAAACGAGGAGAGGGAGGGAGAACTAAAGGAAGGAAGAGAAAGGAAAGAAAGAAAACCTTCTCTTGACTCCTCCTCTTTGTCTAGCTATCGTCCGATTTCTCTTCTCCCCTTTCTTTCTAAGGTTTTGGAACGGGTTGTTTATTCGCGCTGTCTTAAGTTTCTTGAAACCAACTCCATCCTTGATCCCTTTCAGCCTGGTTTCCGCCCAAGGCATTCCACAGAGACAGCTCTCACAAAGATCTCGAATGACCTTTTACAGGCCAAGGCTAATGGCCTTTACTCTGTTCTCATTCTTCTCGATTTGTCTGCAGCCTTTGACACTGTTGATCAGTGTCTCCTAATTGACATACTCTCTGACCTTGGGTTCTCAGACTCTCTTCTCGACTGGTTTAGATCTTACTTGTCTGGCAGATCTTTTGCAGTAGTTGCAGGGGGTCAGACTTCTTCTCCTGTTCCCTTATCTGTTGGAGTTCCCCAGGGCTCTGTTCTGGGTCCCCTTCTGTTTTCTCTCTACACACTGTCCTTAGGAAAACTCATCAGCTCTTTTGGTTTTTCCTACCATCTCTATGCCGATGACACCCAGCTGTATCTTTCTGCCCCTGACCTTTCTCCAAGGCTTGAACAGCAAGTCTCATCTTGCCTTACAGCTGTCTCACAGTGGATGCGCCATCGGCATTTGAAGCTCAACATGTCCAAGACGGAGCTTCTTGTCTTTCCTCCTAAGCCCAACCTTCAACACTCTTTTTCTGTCTCTGTGGACAACATTTCCATTCAACCAGTCCAGCAAGCCCACAGTCTTGGCTTTATCTTTGACTCTTCTCTGTCGTGTATCCCTCAGATCCAGACCACAGCCAAGGCTTGTAGATTCTTTTTGTACAATATTGCCAAAATCCGACCATATCTCTCCGCCTCTACTGCCAGATCCTGATCCATGCCCTAGTCATCTCCCGACTTGATTACTGTAATGTCCTCCTGACTGGGCTTCCTTTTTCTCACCTCCGTCCTTTAATCTCTGTCCAGCATTCAGCTGCACGCATTATCACTTCCACCCACCGCTCTGACCACATCTCTCCTGTGTTGGCATCCCTTCACTGGCTCCCTCTCCCTTTCCGCATTCAGTATAAGCTCCTGCTGTCGACATTCAAAGCCCTCCATGGACTGGCCCCTCCTTACTTATCAGACCTTCTTTCTCCTCACCTTCCCACCGGGGCCCTCCGTTCTGGTTGTCAAGGGTTCCTGTCCCAGCCCAGGATTTCCTCTGCCCCAGCCCAGATTCACCCCTTTTCACTTGCTGCCCCTCACTCCTGGAACCTTCTTCCTCCACAAGCAAGAGCCATCACTTCTTTACCTAGCTTCAAAACGGAGTTGAAAACCATCCTATTCAAAGAAGCCTTCCCAGGCATCGCATAATTGTCGCTTACTATCTGATGTTCTGTTGTTGACTGTTTATCGATCCATTTCCTGTATTGCTATGTATTGTATATGTATTATCCTACTTGTGAGTATGTATTTTCCCTGGATAATCATTAACCTTCCATTTTGAAGCCAAACCCTCCCTTCAGTCCATCTGCCTTGGTCCAGGCCTCGGAGGTTGAGAGGAACTGCTGGACCTCTTACCCTTTCCCGTCACCACTCCCTTCTCCTTCTGTGTCATGTCTTTTTAAATTGTAAGCCTGAGGGCAGGGAACCGTCTAACTAAAAAGATTGCATGTACAGCGCTGTGTAAATTTACAGCGCTTCATAAATAAAGGTTAATAATAATAATAATAATAATAATAATAATAATAATAATAAGGAAAGAAGAAAGGAAGAAATAGGAAGGAAGGGAGAAGGAAGGCTCTAAAAGGAAATATCAAAGAAAGAAAAGGTGACTTCTAATAACAATAATCAACTACAGGTTGAATCTCCCTTATCCAAAATGCTGAGGACTAGATGTATTTTGGAGTTTTTCAGAGTTTGGTATGTTTATATATGTATAATGGTATATATTGAAGCTACTTGAGTCCAACCATTAAACCCATTCATGTTTCATAAGCTCATCCTCAAGTAGCTCCTTTTTTGCCCTCCTCTGAGTGTCTCAGAATATGAACACAGTGTCTCTGAGCATGAACGGAGTGGCTGCCGCTTACTGCTTGAGCAGCTGCACTTTGCTTTATCAACCTGAATTTATCTGATGTGAACAGCTTGAGAGGAAGGACTCCGTTTGCATCTGCACTAAAGAAATAATGCAGTTTGATGCCACTTTAACTGCCCTTGGCTCCATGCTGTGGAATGCTGGGATTTGAAGTTTGTTGTGGCACCTGACAGAGATGGCTAAACAGCTCCTCAAAACTACAAATCCCAAGATTCCATAGCACAGAGCTATAATGGAAGTTAAAGTGGTCTCAACCATAAAAACCGAACTGCTTTGGGTCCTTTTCTGGAGGAAAAGATGGCACAGAAATGAAATAAATGATGAAATGATGAGGAGATCAGGGAATTGCACTTCAGTTTCTTGTGGCTGGCAGAGATGGCTAAATAGCTCCCAAAACTACAAATCCCAGGATCCCATAGCATGGAGCCAGGGCAGTTAAAGTGTTATCAAACTGCACTATTTCTGCAGTGTGGATGCAGCCTTGGAGCTCTTTTGTTGATGCTACTTGCAAGTTGGTTCTGACTCATGGCAACCCTAAGGCAAACCTATCATGGGGTTTTCATGGCAAATTTTTCCAGAGGGTGTTTCTCTGGGGCTGAGAGAGTGTGACCTGCCCATGGTCGCCCAGTGGGACCTCTATCCATGAGTTAAATCCACTCCCCACCCCTCTCCATTTTCTTTCTGGAAGGGGCCTTGCTTATGTTGAAGGGAAGGCCGCCGAGCCTCTGAACCTCAGAATTATTGTTTCAATGCTCAGTCTTAGAAGCAGTGAGTGCCTGAGCATGCACAGAGTGTCTTTCACTCCTTCTCACCTCTCTCTTAGCCAAAGACCCCCTCCTCATTTCACCACCCTCTTGATGCATGGGTTTGGCTGATTTTAACCTCTGGAATTTTATATTTGTATTTTATATTTTATATTTGTAATTTTTAAATATATTTTTTATGATTTTCATTGTTGTTTTAATGTGTTTTCTATGTGTTGTTAACCGCCTTGGGTCCCATTTTGGCAGAAAGGCAGGATAAAAATAAATAAATAAATAAATATGTGGGCTACCAAAATCTGGATGGGAAAAGCAACCCGTGACTGGGAGGAAGTCCACTTCCAGACTGGAAAAACAGATATCTATATCTATATCTGTATCTATGTATAAATGTTAAACAGTGTATGGTGTGCTAGCAACCACAGAGGCTTCCAGGAAATCCTTCTCCTCTTTTTATAACAAAATAATAATAATAATAATAATAATAATAATTTTGGAATTGGGGAGGATGGATGGGAGGACCACAAAACAATGACCCAGGGCCACAAATGGCCCACAGCTGCCCTATTTAATCCTCCTGCTCCATAGTGGTTTGATCACTGGAGTACCATGACTCTGGAGTCCAGGGTTTGATTCCCAACTGGACCATACAAAGCCACTGGGTGATCTTTTGCAAGCCACAAATGCACTTGAGGAAGTAGACTGAAGTCTAGGAAAGCTCATGCTCCAATTTCTTTCTTTCGGTGAGTCTCAAAAGTGCTGCAAGATCTCTCTACTTATTATTATTATTATTATTATTATTATTATTGGATCTAAATGCATCTGAGGAAAATGCTAGGAAACCTGACATCTAGGAAAACTCATGCTGCCAATGTGTTTCTTTCAGTTAGTCTCAAAGGGGCTACAAGATCTCTCTACATGTTGTTGTTGTTGCATCTAAATGCATCTGAAGAAGTAGACTGTCTTCAAAAGCTCATGCCGTCAATTTCTTTCTTTCAGTGAGTCCCAAAGGTGCTGCAAGATCTCTCTACATATTATTATTATTATTGCATCTAAATGCATCTGAGGAAGTAGATTGAAGTCTAGGTGTGGCTGTGGTTTCTCTCTCTCCCTCTTTTGCTCTATTTGGCGTACTCTCCCTCCCTCTCCCTCTCCCTTCCCTGCCTCCCTCCACATGCAGGTTGCCCTCCAGAGAGCAGAGGACAAGGCAGGACCCCCCCCCCCCAAAAGGGACCATGCCCTGGTTGCTGCTCCTGCTTCAGCCAGAGCTCCCCGCGCATTTGGGGTTTGGGGAAGGCACCAGGGCAGCGGGAGCCCTGAGAGGCGGATGCCAGAAAGCAAGTCCTCTTCTCTCTTTTTCCTCCTCTTCCCTTCACTCCAAGGACAAACTTCCCTGCCCTGGGTTGTTTTATTGTTCCTTCCTGCAAAAGACAGCTCTCTTGCCTCTCCTTTCCCCTGAATGAACCTGAGGAGCCTTTGGCAAGGGCACGAAAGTGGAGCAGCCCCCTCCCCTTCTTCTCCTCTTCCCCCTTCCTGAGGTAAAGGCTCGACCCTCTTTCTGTGTGTGTGTGGGGGGGGAGCTTTCAGCCCTTCAAAATGGTGGCACTTAGTCTCGACCCCCCCCCCTTCTCAAAATCCTGGCTACGTCCCTGGAAGTCAAGTGACATTATTAATACACTTATGTTTCTTCTCACTAGATTTGCTACAGTAGTGCCACATTGTATTCTATTTCCTCCTGTGGAACTTGCCCACTGCTTTCTAGGTACTAATCTAAAACTGAAATTATCTTACCTAACACTAAATGTCTTTATCACTGTAAAAGCCAACAGAAAACCCTTCTGTACTTTGCCACTGCAAAGAGAAGCACATTATTTACAAACATTTTAATATTGCTTTTCATTTTAAAAACTAGATTACACGCCCCTCCATATTCGCTAGGGTTAGGGGCACAAGACCCCCATGAATAAGGAAACACTGTAAATAACAAAAACACCATGATTTTACCTGAGAGGACACCTCTCTGGGAATCTCTAGGTCTTTCAGTGCAACTTTTAAAGCTGATCATAGAGTTGCACTGGAGGACCTAGATATTCCTAGAGAGAACATATTAATCAAATCCGTGAATAACCAAATCCACAAATATCAAAGCCACAAATACGGAGGGATGAGTGTAGTATAAAAATGAGATACTGCATCAACTGATAAAAATAATACAATAATGATAAAACAAAAATAAAACAATAAAATATGTCATTTAAAAAGGGTAGCTGATATAATTAACTATTGGGACAAAATGATGAAAAAAAATTCAGATTACATCCTCCATTAGTTTACTCACAAAAGTAGTTAAAGTCTTATTTACTATTTCTAACAATCTATTTCCTAAATTATTTTAATTTAATCCAGAGGTAGAGTATAATTCACAAAGACCCATGCCAAAATGAATCCATAAATTTTAAAGAAGCCACAAACTCCCACTCTATTTATATTGAAACACAGTAACATGGCTATCCCTTTTTAAATTTCCCAGTTTTAGTATACACATAACTGTGTAAGACAGTATGTTTTACCATGTTTTGTGCCTCTATTCAATTGTCTAACCAACCATTTTTACTAGGAGACCCACATACAATCATAAAGATGATTGTTCTCAGAAACAAATAAGGGATGGGGTATTTTTCTTACATTTTTGTTTAATCTCTACAAACATCTGTGCACTTCCCTCAAGTCTTATTCACATTCCAGCAGACAAACAATTTTACATGGGAATACTTGTTGTCAAATGCTTCAAAAGCTGTGCAAGAGAAAAATGTCATAGTATAATTAGATTTTGTTGTATTCATTGTGCCAATTTTCCAATAACATTAAATTTATTCAACTACAGTTTCCAAAATTTTACAGCGATTCTTCATTCCATTAAGGTAGCAAAGATATGTGTCATACTGAGGTACTGTATACTCACATTAATATGTATCACATATGAAAGTCAACTTAATGACTATATATGAGTCAAATGTATATACTGTTTCAAAAATTTATGCATTTTGAAGAGGGAAACTATATGAGAACATGGCACAATACAGAAAGACTGCAGATGTATTTTGCATAGCTCTCTATCAAATATTCTAAAATATTCTTTAAAAACTCTTTTCAAGTGTGCTTAATGATGAAATTCTAACATCTTTATACTTTCTAAGCAAGAGTCACGCCACAGAGAACAAGACTTTAATAAAATATTTGCATTCCACACACATCAAAATTTGGTCCTGGTATTTTTGCTTAAAAAGCCACAAAAGGTAGTCTGGGAAAGATTTCTCTGCCTCAAACACTGGACTGCAGTTGCCACTCGTGACAAAATCCAATGTTGATATGAAACCATAAGTAGAGGGAAGGGATCTAGATCAGTGTTAGAACTGCAAGCGAAAGGTTTCAAGTTCAATCCCTGGTATAACTAAACTAAAACCAACTAAACCAACTAAAATATCTATTAAAAACACAATTAAAAAAAATATAAAGAGGACAGAGCGGTGGGCTAAGAGTTATAGCCTATCTCTGAGATTAAAGCAGTCTTGTTTATAAACAGTTGTTGGGGCTAGACAACAGGAGATAGTTTCTCCCTCATGTCCTGCCTGTGAACTTCTCAAAAGTATGTGGTGGGAACAGGATAATGAAGTAGAAGCACCTTTCATCTCATCCAGAAGGACTGTGCTTATATTTTAATACCATGCTGGATATCAGTATCCTAGGTCCAAAACACACTGCAAAAATAATGCAGTTTGAGACGGCTTTAACTGCCCTGGCTCAGTGCTAGGGAATTCTGGGAACTGTAGTTTTGTGAGACATTTAACCTTCTCTGTCAGAGAGCACTGGTGTCACAATAAACTACAATTCCCAGAAGTCCCTAGGATTGAGCCAGGGCAGTTAAAGCTGTCTCAAACTGCATTATTTCTGCATTGTGTTTTGGACCTTGGTTTAATTAGAAAATAACATTTTAGCATCTCTGTTCAAAAGCTAGAGCAATGTCACCTAAAATTATTTACAGCTCAGGAAAGACTCTTGGCATGCCAGTTTTAAAATGTCTAAGATAGCTCTTCATACTAACTATGCCAGCACAATAATAAATATGTGATACTGCACTATTATCACAGTGTAAGTATTTCAGGTGGAAGTGTTAAATGATGTTAAGTTTATAGATGCTGCGTAATATTCAAGCATGGATGTGGAACAAATATATAGTATCCCACAGTGGTATATTCTGTAAGCCTGTGTATAGTAAGTGCCACAGTCTTGGAATCTGACAAAGAAAGAAAGGCCAGTTCTCCATGCATTATGGGACTGTACGTGGGATAAAGGAATTCAGAACAGACAGTGCGTATCTATTCTTCCACAGAATGTTCTCTCTCAAATAGTTTGAATTACTGGATTCTAAAAGGGGAAAAAAGCCAGTAAAGAAAATATCTGATTTAATTTTTACTTTTTAATCCTAATAAAGGTGGGAAAAACACAACTAAAAAAACTATTTTTTTTTACCTGATGCACTACTTTTTACCTGAAAGAACACCTCTCTGGGAATTGCTAGGTGATCCAGCTGACACTGACCACAGAATCAAGCTGGAGGACCCACAAATGCCTAGAGAAGTGTTTTCTCTGGAATCTCTAGGTCCTCCAGGGTGATTCTTTGACCAGTTTCTGGCAGAGTTGTGCTGCAGGACCTAGAGATTGCTAGAAAGAACATATTAATCAATTCCGTGAATAATCAAATCAGCAAAATTCAAAGCACCAAATACTGAAGGCCAGCTGTATCTGAAAATGCATTTGTTTCAAATGTATGAAGCATCTACCTATTTAAACCATAAAGCAACAAGACAAAATAATTTGTTTTGGTCATACCTATTCGTAGGAGGAATCAGTATGCCTCATCTTTTTCAGCAATCTGGAATCTGAAAACTTGTTTTTAATTTATATTATTTAAAAGCATTGTTGCTTTCATATATAGAATCATAAATCATAGAGTTGGAAGAGACCACTAGGGCCATCCAGTCCAACCCCCTGACTTATGGAAATATACCAGAACTAATGTTTACACAGCAATAGTTCTATAAGGATTTAACTTTCTGAAACAGCCTTATACCATACATAAATGTGAAGGTGAATGCATTTTTCAAGTGTTTTAGGCCCTGAGTTTGCTGTAATACAATGAATATATGTACAGTACTATCTGTTCTTTAGTTAAAAGATGCACACTGAGATAGGGCTAATTTGAACATATTTACTCTGATGGTAGGTCTGAGTAATTATAAAATTTCTATAATTTCTATAGAATGTATAATTTCTATAGAAATTAAAGAATTTAATATATTTCTTGCAGTTCTTGTTATACTGGCGTACAGGTTCAGTCTCCCTTATCAAAAAGGCTTGGGGTAAGAAGTGATTTGGATTTTGGATTTTTCATTTTATTTTGGAATATTTGTATATAAATAAGGAGATATCTTGGAGATGGGACCCAAGTTTAACTAACCTTTGCATGTTTTGTGTAATTTTATACTGTTTTTAGCTAGATGATTTTAATTGTTTAAGTTTTTATCGTAAAGCTTTTAAATGATTTTATCCGTGAGCCACCTTGGATCCCTTTTTGGGAGAGAGGTGGCATAGAAATAAAATAAAACAAAACAAACAAACATTAAATTCTTTTATGTTTTGTATACACATTATCTACATAGCTTGAAGGTAATTTTATATATAATATTTTTAAATAATTTTGTGCGTGAAACAAAATTTGTGGTCACTGAACCATCAGACATCAAAGGTGTCACTATCTCAGCTACCCATGTGAACAATTTTGGATTTTGGAGTATTTCAGACTTCAGAATTCTGGATCAGGGGGAACTCAGTCTGTATAAGCCTGCAGGAAGAATGTCTCTTAGCTTTAATTTTTTAATACAATAACTGAATTTCAGGAACTCTGCCAAAACTTTAATGCAGCAATACTTTATACTACTTCATACATTACTGCTATCAATATGGCAACCATATGTTGTGTATTTGTTATTGGAAGCTGTTAGGTTTTTTTAAAAAAAATACAAGAAAGCAGCTCCAAAAAGCTTCCTCATCTATTTCCCTTGTCAACAACCATATCTGTTTATGAACAAGCATAAGAGTATTATGTTCTATTTTTCTAGATATATTCAATACACTGCTGGGTAGAAATGTCCCTGAAGGGTTTACAACACAACACTTCACTTCCTCCACAGTAAAGGAAAGATTGTAATAGTTGGTACCAGGAGTATGGAGTTTTGCTACACCTGCAGAGATAACATAGGAAAATGACATTTATATAGGATGCAGGAAACTGTAAAAATTTCCCACAGAATACTGGCTTTCTTCTCCTTTAATATATACGCTCAATCCAAGATAGCATTAAACAAGCAAAATCCCTCGTTATTTTGAATTGCTGGAAAGAAGCAAAATCCCTTGTTATGCTGAATTGCTGGAAAGAAATGTGTTGTTAAGTATTGTTTAGTACAGACCCACACAAACTCTCTCCGTTATTCTTCAAGACTCAAACTCTTGCTGGGAATTAATTTTTAAGTCAACCATTTATAGGCTTCTTGATGAATGGGGCCTATTGTTTGGGACTCAAAAGTTGAGGCTGTTTTCCCTTATGCAAATTATAACAACAACCACACACAGAGACAAATGCATCTGACGAAGTAGACTGAAGTCTACGAAAGCTCATGCCGCCAACTTCTTTCTTTCAGTGAGTCTCAAAGGTACTACAAGTTCTCTCTATGTACCGATTCTACAGACTAACACAGCTGTATCTTTGGAGACAACAAAAGCCAGCAACTGAAATTATCAATGGATAGAAACACTGCAAGCCACACAGATCTCTATACCTGGATACCAAGATAACTACAGATAAAACACACTTTCATTCACACATGCAAACACACAAACGTTGTCACTAGTCTCCCTCCTTGTGAAATTTGCCTAGGAAGTCTCCCTGCGCTTTCTTGTGTCAGAGAGCAGCTCAGGATGCTGGGAGAGGAGGAGGAAGCAGCCTTTGGATGCTGTCTCCATTTACCTCCCAAGCCATGCTGGGAAAGAGCTGTGGAGCCAACCATCCATACACAGTGGTCTTATCATGGGGGAGTAAGGGGATCATGTCATTTTTATTTATCTATGTTTTATATTTGTTACTCATGTATTTTATGGTTGTAACCCACCTCGATCCTTCTGGGAGAGGCGGGCTATAAATAAATGTATTATTATTATTATTATTATTATTATTATTATTATTATTATTATTATTATTATGAGAGAGGGAGTGACACTCTCATGTCCTCATTCCCCACAAATGAGTCTGTCCCCCAAGAGTCCCTGCATGTCAGGTGCCCAAGGGCATCGCTTCAGGGTGACTGGAGGTCCTCCTTTTCCAGGACACATGTCCTCCATCACAGCCAGGTGGTGTTCCAAAATGTCCTCCACTTTGAGCACAACTATGAAGCACGAGTTCATTACATTTTTTCTATGAGTGTTTTACACATTTATTTGGGGATCTGGTGGCGCAGGGATTAAATGCCTGTATTGCAGCCACTCACTCACAAACCACAAGGTTGTGAGTTCAATACTAGCCAGAGGCTCAGGGTTGACTCAGGCCTGCATCCTTCCCAGGTGGTTATAATGAGTACCCAGCTTGTTGTGGGCAATCAGCTTACAGTTGTAAGCAGCTTAGAGACTGCTTAGGTGGCACAAAGCGGTATATAAATGAAGCTGCTTGTTTTGTGGCTCGGCTGTGCTCCATGCTGCGGTGCCTTGTCTTCTCTTGCAGTCAGGCATGTGTCGCTCCTGGCCAGTTCCTGAGAGGAAAATGACACGCTCCCAGACACACAGAGACACAACAGGGACAGGGAGGGAGAGGGAGAGGCCACTTCCCTGCCAACCCCTCAGCCTCAGGAGAGGAAACCAACAACGCCGCTCCCCCCCTCTCTCACACACACACACAACACACACACAATATATATATATATACACCACACACACACACAAGCCCACCTCCTTCCCCTGTTGTGTCCCCTGCCCTCCCCCTCCCTTTTTCTGGCCCAGCCCTGGAAAGGAAGCCATGCCCACTTCCCCAGACAGTGTGGTGACCCCGTGTCCTCCTTTTCCCGGACACGCCCTCCCCTTTCTGCCCATTGCCAACCTGCCCTCCATTTTGAGCAGGAGCGAGCACTAGCCCCTCCGTGGGCCTTTGACGTGGCCCCTGTCCTCCATGCCTGTCCTCCTTAACCAACAGCCAGAGCAACAGGAGCCACACCTACCTGTCTTCTCGGGGTCATAGCCCACCACTATGAAATAGTCCGCCAGCCTGGCAGCCATGGCTTCGGAGAGCCCTCCTGGGCCCCTGCCAGCCCTCGCCCCCAAGCCTCAGCCGCCCCCGAGGAGAGCTCAGCATCCTCCCCTCGCTCCCTCCTCCACAAGAACAAGCAACAGCACTGCAGCCATGTTGGGCGCCCGGGGCCTTACTGCGCCTGCGCGCTCCTCCTCCTCCCCCGCCCCCTCCCCTTCTGCCGTTATCTAGCGTTCTGGGCGCGCGAGAGATGGAAGAGGCGCGCGCCCGCGGTCGCGCCCAACGGTCAACTGGGTCCAGGGCCCCTGAATTTCCTCTCCTCTCTCTTCCCTCACAGAGGAAGGCCTTGTGTCTGAGGGGCAGACAAGGAAGATCCGTCGCCATCCTCTTCAACCAAGCGCTTCCTTCCTATTTTGGGAAGCTCAATCCAAGCGGCGGTTTTGGATGTACACTCCTCCCTCCGTATTTGTGGCTTTGACTTTTGCGGCTTTGATTATTCACGGGTTTCATCAATAGGTTCTCTCTAGGAATCTCTAGGTCCTCCCCAGCGCCACTCTATGGTCAACCTATAGCCAAAAAGCCAACATGCAGGAAATAGCTGTGTTGGCCATCGAACAAACACAAACAAAAACCCACCAAACAGTGATACCTTTTATTGGCCAACCCAAATGCACAATACGCTTGTCCCTTCATATGCAGTAGGCTTATGGGCACACAAGACCCCTGCAAATATGGAAGAACCACAAATAACAAAAACACTATGTTTTTTTACTTGAGAGGACACCTCTAGGAATCCCTAGGTCCTCCAGTGCAACTCTGTGGCCAACGTCCGACAGACACTGATCACAGAACTGCGCTGGAGGGGCTACAAAGGCCTAGTAGAGTGTTCTCTCTAGGAATCCCTAGGTCTTTCAGTGCGGAGGACCTAGATGCTCCTAGAGAAAACATATTAATCACATCAAATATCAAAGCCGCAAATATGGAGGGATGAGTGTATACTTGTTGCATGCTTTCGAAGCTCCATGGGCTTCTTCATCGGGCAAGATGTTACAAACCAAACAGGCAGAAAAAAGCAAAACAATTGGAGATGTCAGATGCCTGCATTTTGTTTCAGTCCTTAGCAAAGATGGCATGCTGGGGAGGCCTGATGGAAGGCCCTCCCTCCCTCCCCCATCATCCAGAGGGAGAGAAAGGCAAGCCCTCCAGCATGGAGGGAATGCAAAGTCAGGCCCAACACCATCAGGCCTAGGCGGAAGAAGAAGAAGAAGAGCCCTCCCTCCATGCCATCTGTCATCATCCAGCCTGGGAGGAAGTGAAAAGGCAGGGCCAGCTCCATTGGGCCTGGCACAACTGTCAAATGCAATCTGTACAAATGAAGCATCATCGAAAATCAACAAAACAGTGATACCTTTATGGGGACAACCAAAATGCAAATTATACATGTTGCAAGCTCTTGAAGCTCCAAGCTTGCAATGTGTATAATGTGCATTTTGGTTGGTCTAATAAAGGGGTATCACTGTTCTGTGGATTTTGGGTGATACTGTATTTCGCTATACGGCCAACATGGCTACTCATGGATATGTTTTCTATACAGACGAAATAAATCTGCTGGAATAATTTTTGCCTCTGTTGTTTTTGACAGTTCAAAAAGTCTGTCCTGGCAAGTAGCTGAAACTTAAGACACCTATGGAAGTAGTAGATTAATGTTTTCTTATTTTAAGATCGAACTTGGAGATGCATCTTTGCTGAGTAATCCTCACCACTTTGCACATGCAGATTTAAACTAATGCAATTGCCTCAGTTTTCTCCTTGCATTCAGTAGCTTACTGCTATTAAAACATAGAAACGTTAATGCAGCTGCTAGCATAAGCACCAAGCGGCATCCCAGAAAGCTCCCTTTTTCCAATCTCAAAAAAGCTTTTTTACAGTCTTTCAGAGGCAACTGATAGTGCTCAAAAGTCAACTGGCACAGTTTATTGGTGGTACAAAGCAATCTATACTCTAAGATTAATGCTGTTCTGCCAGCCACCATTAGTGCCATTTAAAATAGGGAAAAATAATTTTGAAACACAGGCGTATGCTTTATCTCAGATGAGAAGAAATTCCCATGTGATAAAGCACAGGGATGTTGGCTTAAATCCTAATGGTATCCATTTGAACAGATTGCACCCATTATCTTTACTGACTCAGGCCATGTCTGTATGGGCCAAAAGGCACATCTCCTCCTCCCCTGGTTCTGGCATCATCCTGTTTCAACTGTGCATGTTCCAAACCCTGGTTCTGGCGTGAGCAGTCCAGACTCTATGCACGTTCTGCACTAGAGCCAGGGTTTTACAGCCTTAAAATGATTCAAAATAATACATCTGTTGCTCCAAAACTTTCAGGCAGATCCACAGCCTCCATTCCCACATTGTCTGTCTGCACATGCAACCTGCTGAGCTGCACAGTGTGCCTGCCCCACTGTCGGTTGCTTGTTTTAGGACGGAATGAGGTGCCCAGCCTTGTGCTTATTACTGGATGCTTTCTTCTAGCCTCAGAAGTGAGCGACCTGCCATGGTGGATATGCCAGAGGCAGCTCAGCAGTATACCCATGCCGACAGCTATCATGACTCGGGAGAAGGGGCAGGTAAGAGGGGCAGGGCAGGGCAAGGCAGGGCAGCTGTGGGGCCAAGATAGCCTAGGATGCCCCCTGAGTATCCTGGCCAGTGCTGACAAGGCCTTAAACACTTTACACCACCAATTTAGGTTGGAACACCAAAATCGGTTGAAATAATCGCATGCCTAAATTAGCTTTTCATGCAGGGTCATTGAGAAATTTTCTTTAAAATACCACAGAGACACAATGTCAAGGGACAGTCCCACTAATTTCAGTGTCTTGGTTCCTAAATGAAAGCCCTGATAGAGGACACAGAGACCAACATATTCAGAAGTAGACCCTGCAAAGTTCAATGTGACCTCCTAACTAGTATCATATCACTTTAGTTTGGGATGCAGATATGCATTCTCACATTGGAACAGATCCCTCTGAACTCTGTAGGCCTTATTTCTGAGTAAACATGCAGATGACTCTGTTGTTAGTTATTCTGTTCAGTGTTATTACAATTGCAAAACGATTGTAAACTTTACACAATAAGTTGTCTTATAACCAGTGGCATCACTGGGGGAGTGAGGGGAGTGTGCAGACCACACTGGCCAACACCCCAGAAGAGGGGTGACACCTGGTCAGGCCCTCCTCATCCTGCAGGATGAGAAGGGGCAAGCGTGCCCTTCCCAGTTTTGCTGTTGTGGTGGCTTCCTCTTGAGGAGGAGGCCATCTCCGCGGCAAAGGAAAAGGGCAGATGCACCCCTCCTGGATTTGCTGAGGAGGAGGTTTCCATTCTACTGAAAAAGAAGGGTGAGTGCACTCTCTTAGCCCTGTCCCCCAGCAGCCCCCCTACCCCACGCCAGATGACACCAGGGGTTGGGGATGCCACTGCTCATGACTCATACCATTCATTCACATAGCCTAGTATTGTCAACACTAACTGGTATTGTCAGCACTAACCTGGGGGTCTCAAGTAGGATTATTTCCTAAAACTACTTGTAGATGACACAAATTTCATCTGGGAACATCTGTGTGGAAAGCTATGTATGCTACCAATAAGCTATGGGACACACTTAACTTAAGGAGGACAAAATGAGCCAGAGTTTGCTCTCAAATGTTGATTCCTTGTAGCAGTCTGTAAAGAAGGGCAATACTGGCGTGGCAGGAGTATGCTAAGTGAAAGATTGCTTAATGCTAACACTTCTTTTTATTTATTGACAATACAAGCATACTGTGGTTCAGGCTAAGCAAAGTTTGTTCCATAATGTTTTCACAAGTAAGAGGCCTATTTCATGTTCCCCAATAATCTCTTCCCCAATAAAACACCTCAGTGTAGCTGTCAGAGTGTTTATGAGCTGATCCATAGAGGATCTGCTCCATCACTATGCCAAGATTATTTATTTATTTATTTATCTATCAATCAATCACCTTTTCCCTTAGTCTGGGCTCATGGCAGCTTAAAAATGTAAATAGATATGAATAAAAATTCACACCACTAAAAGCATACAATAATTAAAACATAATTCAACTACCAGTAGGATTAAAAACAATTTAAAAACATACCCATTAAAGGGCAGCAAATACAGACAATACAGTACATTATTAGAAACCCTGTCCTCATTCTAAAGTCAGCTCCCAAAGACCTCTTAAAATATGAAAAAAAAGTCTTCACCATTTGCTGGAAGGACACCACAGGGAAAGCCAATCTAGCCTTCCTAAGAAATCTAGGTGCAGTCACAAAAAAGGCTCTTTTTTCTGTTCCTACCAAATGCACTAGTTGATTAGGGTAGCAGCACAAAAAGCAGGGCCTCACCAGCAGATTTCAAATCACTGGCAGGTTTATGTGGGAAAAATGCAGTCTTTCAGATAACATGGACCCAAGCTGTGGAGACAGGTGGGGTAAATGGGGCATTGCCCCCCACATAGATCATAACCAGTTGAACTGTGCCCAGAAACAGACTATAGCCACGGAGCAAAGGAGTTGTATGCTCCCTGATAACATCACTGTGTAGTCTGGCATTTCACATTCCTGGAGTTAGTGCTCAGTAGAATGAAGACTTCACAGCCAACAGGGCAAATCAATGTTATGAATTGCTCTCGTGCCTTCTGGCAGTTGTATATAGCCGATAGATAGCGGTACTTCTTCAGCAACAACGCCAGCAATCTAAATAATACATGAAATCAGCTTTAGGGGTTACATGTTGTTCATGAATATAGCATTTTCACCATTCATCAGTGCTATCTAAAGTGGATAATAAATGCTTATACTTGTACATCTACCATAGCATTCGCACACAGAGAGATTGCAGCTTCACATCTTCACTCAGTCTAGAAATGTGGTGATGGGGGGGGGGGGGAGATGGGGATGTTGCCCCCAGTAAGAATTCTGCCCCCCTATGAAATTTTACTTCAGTCCCCACATTTCTAGCATTGCAGTAATTTAAATGTCACATATATTTGTTTCATTAGGCATCCAAAGAGAAGGGGCAGGCAAAGTTACTAAGAAAATTCTAACAGGTAAAATATAAGAGCCATAGGTATGAATTATTTTCAGTGCTCAATTTGCAAAACACAGGAACTCCAGTCTATGCCCACCGCCCTGACAAGGGATAAAAAGCAGCACTTGAGTTTTATAAACTTGGTTAGGTCAAATGAAGTACAGGTCAAATTGAAACTCCCTGCCCTGCAGCTAGTATTAACTCAAAAGTGGGGAAACTCTGCTGTGCTAAGCACTGCAGGAAGACTACATGCATCAAGTATTCAACGAATTAGATATTTTAAGCACAAGCACACACACACCACCTTGGCATTGCCATTCCATGATGGTGGGATTGCATGTTCCTGTGACGCTATGCTGATGGTAGCACTGTTGCTGATAGGGTCTCCCACATCAGACAGGCTTTTATTGAAAAGCCAGACTAAATGTGATAAGCAGCTACTAGGCAGCATCAGTAGTGGGGTGTGATGCTGATGGAGGATCTCTCAGAGACAAGGACAGTAGCACCAAAGGTAAATAAGGGCCGAAACAGACTGGCCCAAAGGGGCAGCGTGATGCCGCCCCTGAAAGAGCCAGGTGGGTGCCGCAGCCCTACTCCAGTGTTTTGCTGCTGCAAAAAAGAAGCAGCAAATTGCCGCTCCTTTTTGCAGCAGTTTTTCCTGCCCCACCAGGGCTTTGTGGCGCTGTGGCGGCACACAGCATCTAAATGCCATGATGTCACAGTACTGTGAAGCTGGTGCATGTGCAGTCAGCCGTGTAGCTTCCTGGCAGCATGGGGGCATGCGCCATCTGAACGCCACACCCTCACACTGCCACCATATTGTGCCCAGATGAGCTAGTGCTGCACAGAAGAAGCCAATGGTAAAACATGCCTGAAGTGTTTTACATTGCCTTGAAAACCCTATGATGAGGCAATCCAAAATGAAACAAGAGATAGTGCTGCAAGATGAGGCTAACAGTTTGGAAGTTACTCAATCAGCTACTGGAGAAGAGTAGAAGACACACAAGTAGTGCTAATGACATGACTGGATTCAAGCCAAAAGTACATTCACTTACAGAGGTGAAAGAAAAGTCCTAAACTGCACAATGTATATACAGTCTGCCCTCGTATATGCAAGGGATCCGTTCCAGACTTCCCTGTGTATGGGGAAAAGAGTGTATGCTCAAGCCCCATAGAAAATAATGGGACGTGTGCTCGTGGCAGCGCACAGGGAGCACGGTACAAGTAAGCGCCCCATGATTTCTGCTGAGGCTTGCCTTCTGCGTAAGCTCAAAGCCATGGAAGGCAATCCCACCTATAAGGAGGGCCAACTGTAGTAGGAACACAGAATGTAAGAAGCTTGAATCACTTCAGGATCTTGCCTAGTTCCTTCATAGCTGCCCTTCCAAGGCCTAGTCTTCTGATTCTTGACTGCTTAATCCATTCTGATTAACGACTGAGCCAAGGTATGGAAAATCCTGAACTGCTTCAGTGTCTTCATCATCTACTTTATAGTTATGCAAATTATCTGTGGTTATTATGTTTTTTTAATGTTCAACTATAAATCTGCCTTTGCACTTTCTTCCTTGGCTTTCTTCAGTAATCATTCCAAATCTTTCCTATTTTCTGCCAGTAGTGTGGTTTCATCTGCATATTTTAAGTTACATACTTATGTTTCTTCCTCCAATTTTTCATGCCTCCTTCCTTGTCTGAGTCTAATCCTGCTGTACATGTGATATGTTCAGCATACAAATTAAACAGATAAGGTGATAAAATGCAGACTTGTCTGATTCCCTTGCCAATTGGAAACCATTCCCAGAGTACCAGAAGAGGTTAGAGGTTAGTCCCATTTGGGAGAAAGGATATAAATAAAAAAATTAATAAGATAAAAAGCTTGGGAAGTTTTGGTGGTGAGGTGATAATAGTCGTAGTGGGCTGTTGGGTGGTGTGATATGAAGAAGATGATGATGATGGAAGAGGTATTGCAATAGGGCCAGATGGAGATTGCTTGTTTTCTACAAGAGTAGAGAGGGTGTGAGTACGTGTTACAGGTTAATGGTTTATCATGGAATGTGGGATGGATTTGGGAGGTAGAAGGGATATTGATGATAATAAGGATTATTAATTTTTTAAAATTATGAATTCAGTTTTGGGAGAAGTAGGAAAGGTCAGTTTGGAAACTGCATCTTTAAAATTGGATTTGAATTATTTTGTGGTTTTATCAGGTTTTATCTGGCATAAACCTTCTTGGTCTGCAGCCCATTTCATCTGATGCAATTTATGCCAACTAAAATTTGTTAGTGTTTAATGGGACATAAGATTCTTCATAGGTTTTCTTTTAACATACTTGATAACAACTATTTCTCTGGGAGCTGTTATTATGTGCTTTACAGTTAACCATAAAAATAATTACTATAAAAATTCAAGGGAACTGTCTGATAAAACTGGTAGAATAAATCTATAGTTTTCTGATAGCTGTTATTGTGAGCAGATACAAGGATTCCCTGAAACAACATCTCAGGCTTGGCCAGATAGATCACCAACAATGGTCCTCCCTGGCCTCGCATCGGGAGGCATGGAGACGCACTATCCATGATGCTGCAGCCTCCTTCCAAAACTCACGCCGAACGAGCCTCGAAGAGAAACGACAAAGCAGAAAGAACCGCAACCTGGAAACATCACCCAAGGAGACTTTCTGCTGTGCTTTCTGTAACCGGACCTGTTTATCCCGAATTGGCCTTTTTAGTCACCAACGCGCTTGTACAAAGCGCGGGATGAGTCCTTCCTGAATCTTCATTCGCGAAGCAAAGCCAGAGAGAGAGAGAGAGTATTGTGGGCAAAATATAAAAGGCACGTAGAGACCAGTGTGCATAAAAGCTTCAGCTGGGGTAGACAATTTGTTGTCCCTGCCATAATTTTATTTGGCCCTCAACACCATCCAATATGTAAGTGAAAGATTGATACAGTCCCACAATGTACCAAATGGTGCTCATCATTTGATTTGCTCTGCCCACCACTGGCTGTAGCTTCCTGTTGGATTTTCATGTGAGTCAATAGCCCTTCCTAGAAAAAAAAGAACCATTATTCTTTTAGAATGCAACATTTTCCACTGTTGCTCTGAAGTTGAAGCTACGTCAGGCATGCTACAATATGACAGACATGCTGAGATCCTCCCTAACAACTGTTAAACTATAGGTTCCATCAACACTAGTGAGCATAGCAAATGGTGACAGATGATGTGAGTTGCAGCCCAACAACTGGAAGACCACACTTTGCTCTCCTTGGCTGAGAGGAAAAGCTGCATGAATTGCAACATACTTGCCACAGAAACAGCTCCAGTCTGAGGTCAGAATTACTCTGAGGTTATTCAGACATTGTTTTTTTAGCATGACTAGCCAAATAATCTCACTCAAGTATTCCAGTTTTGTTCACACTATTTTTAAAATTGGAAATACATCTTTGTGCATTTCTGAAAATTCTGTTGTTCACACTTTTCAGCACTTGAATAAAGATGGAGTTGATGATACAGATGTATTTGAAACACATTCAAGGCATGCAGAGTTTTATCTCAGTTTCCTGGGTCTATTCTCATTGATCATTCACACAGCTGACAATGCAAATCTTTTATGAAAACTCAGAAAAAACCCTGAGATCAATTATCCCAGTTTAAGTGGGTTTTTTGGCATCCCCCCTAAAAAAAGCCATCCTTGGGTGCATTCGAAATGCATGTGAACAACAAAGATTCAACACCAAGATTATTTTCACCATCTGAATAATCCCTATGATAAGAGATTCAGCAGCACTCTGGTTTCTATGTGGATAAGAGGTGGATAATACAAACCCTAATTTAGGGATGCCATCTGCACCTTTTAAAATGTTCTTGTTTCATATCAGTTCAGTTGTCTTGAAGTGTGAAAATAAGGTTTTAAATAAAAACAGAACAAATGCATTGTAGAGTACAGGTTGAGCCAGCATGCTATAGTGGTTTGAGTGTTTTATTAGGGCTTTGGAAGACTAGAGTTCAAATTCCCACTCTGCCATGGAAACCTGCTGGGTGACCTTGAGCAACTCAAGAAGAAAATGGCACAATCTCTCTGAACAAATCCTGCCAAGAAAACCCCATGATAGGTTCACCTTAGGGTCATCATAAGTTGGAAATGACTTGAAGGGATGAACCAGCAAGAGTACCAAGTTGATTCTTCTATAGGCCAATGGCATGCCTTTGAAAATTAGTGTACTATATAAATGCAGACAGTCTGGATTTGGTAATTCTTAGGTTTCAGGCTATAAAAATAATGACAGAGTGTGATACAGTGTGCTAGTCATCTAATGTATTGTAGTATTAATTTAATAAGTTGTCTACAAGCACGATATAATGTAAGAAAATTGCCATGATAATAATAATAAACCAGAGGTGTTGGAAGCTGGAAGAAGGACATTTCTTTTTTATGGAGTTAAATAACATTGATTTATTTTGGAATTCATAAAACAAATAGCATTTTCAAATACAGAAACTTTTAAAGAATGTCTTGTATGCCCATGATGCCTCATGTTACAGCAACATTTCACTGTTTATACATTCCATAATCATCCTTTAGATTATGAGATTTGAATCATAAAGCCCTCACTGCAAATCCCAGAAGCCCAAACCATTATAGGCTGTATGATTCCCATGCCCAGGGGCATCACTAGGGGGGGTGCAAGCCACGCAAGGTGATACCCTAAGGAGAAGGGTGCCACCACTACTCCCCAAACATCTGTCTTTTAGCAGAAATGAGCTGTGGTGTTTGCCACCTTCCCTTTAAAACACTTGAGGTGATGTGAATGGGGCAAGGGTCAGTGGGAGGAGAAAGGAGAGGCCCACATTTCAAAACATTTTTAATTTTTAATTTTTTTTTAATTTTTAAATGTCAAAACATATTTTTTTAAAAGTTCTTTTTAAAAAGTTTTTTTTTTAAATATCACATCTTAGCAAATGAAACCATGTATATGTAACTACATTTAGGCTTCAAATATATAGCCGTGTTAGTCTGTAAAATCAGTATGTAGAGAGATCTTGTAACACTTTTGAGACTAACTGAAAGAAAGAAGTTGGCAGCATGAGCTTTCATAGACTTCAGCCTAAGATGCATCTGAGGAAGTGAACTGAAGTCTATGAAGGCTCATACTGCCAATTTCTTTCTTGCAGTTAGTCTCAAAGGTCTACAAGATCCCATACCCATGCCTGCTTTTGATCATCAGTTCTCAGGCCTTTATTTTCCAGAAGTTTTGGACCTTGTTTTCTAGAAGTCAACCTGGCATGGCCAATTCTCAAGTATTCTGAGTGCCAAAGTCCATAAGAAATGGAGGGCTAAGGGCTGAAAACCACTGCTTTAGATCAAGATGTCTAGGTCACCAGCTTAAACGTTTCATTGAAATTCTGGTTGATTCTAATGCTCTCATATCCACAAACTTGTTGAGGTGCATTTGTATCTAATGTATTTGTATCAAAACACCTTCAATCCAGCTAAAATCTTGTAGATTAAATGCAAGCCCATTACAAAGCCCTGAGGATGGAGTGGAGAAAAGAAGGAGAAACAATATGAAAGCAGTAGTTCAGCTTGTCTTCACAGTCTTCTGCATATAGCTCATGCCAAAGCTTTAGAGAAGCATGTTTCTCTTAAATAAGAAATGTATGTAAATGTGCACAATTAGTTCTTAACCAGTTATTGAAGACTGAAGGTTAAAACAGAGAGGAGAATTTAGAACATGCATGACAATTAAATATTTGTATTTCCCATTCACTCTGTGCATCCTTGTTACTGCTTTGACTCTGGTGGACTAAAGCCTAGACATACTTATCTCAAAAGCCCCCCTTCATCCAATAAAATAAAATAAAATAAAATACAAATTAAAAAAAGGGGGAGGAGAAGAATGAAAGAAGTTGCAATTGGGCAATGTTTTCCTGGAAAACTCACAGCAATGTGCTTCTAATATTTTGCGGATGCATTGCTTCTGCAGTACCACAGTACGGACAACAAAGGTCTCTTTAATGTAGACCCCCCTGAGTTCATTCTCAAGAATGGAATTTTTACATAGTCAGGAATGTGCAGGATGTTTCCTGTTTACGTTTTCTTCTGGACTGGGCTTGTAACATACCCCACTGGGGAGGGGGGAGGGAAGCAGGTTTGTACAAATAAAGTGTGGCAATGAGACGCACCATGCAGAGCTCACGTGCAATGTGAGCTATTATTACACTGGTGAGATGTGCCCTCTTAAGAACAGTTGGAGGGAAAGCACAATAAAACAGCAGTGAGCCTCATTCATCAGCCAGCCCAATCTTCTACTTTAACTGTATGCACTTCACTGACATGTCCGTTGTCATAAAGTCAGCAGGAAGATCTGGTGTGTGGGAGGGACAATGTCAGGAAGTCTAAATTCCAAACCAGAAAGTTCTTTTAAGTGTAGGAAAGATATAAGGGGAGGATAGCATAGCAGATGAGTGACTGAGCAATTGTGGGGTGGGGGACACATTGTTTGATACATGCACTACAATCCTATGACAACCACTTAAAATTGAGCAGAATAATATATTTCCTGTTCTGATAAATAGTGCCGAAATACCTAACTCCGGTCTAAAACACACTGCAGAAACAATCCAGTTTGAGACCACTTTAACTGCCCTGGCTCAATGCCAGGGAATTCTGGGAAATGTAGTTTTGCTAGATATTTAGCCTTCTCAAAGAGCTCTGGTGCCACAATACACTACAATTCCCATGTTTCCCTAGCACTGAGCCAAGGCAGTTAAAGAGGTCTCAAACTGGATTATTTCTGCACTGTGTTTTGGACCTCTGAAAGAAGATTTTATTATAGGTGTCTTGAATCTTGGTTGAGGAAAAACAGCAGGCTATAAATCAGATAAATGAATACTGGTATTATAGCAGGACTGCACAAGTAACCATTCTGTAGTACAGTTATAATTGCTACTATTGTAGTTTTTATAATCTGCACTATTGTTATGACAGCAATTTTCAATCAGTTGCATTAACTAGTTTTCAAATTCTATCATACTGTGTAGAAGGTTTTATCCAATTTCATCAATGGAATGCATTCCTGCTCAAGTGAGATGGAGAATTTGCTTTTTGATGATTTACCATACAAACATAGTTCCCCTTACTCCAAATCTACCCAAAGGTTTGAGGGCACATTATCATTCAGCACTTTATCAGATATGGCAAAGAAGCAAGTAAGAGATTTAGGGGATTAATTGGATACTGTGCCTTGCTTATCCAGAAATGTTTCCCAACCCTCAAAACAGATGGGCTCCTTTCTTCAGTTGTTGTTGTTGTTATTAACTGCCCTCGAATTTGCCTCGACTCATGGTGACCCTGTCGATGAGACATCTCCAAGACCCCCTTATCTTCCACTGCTCTGCTTAAATCTTATAGATTCATGCCTGTGACCTCCCTGATTGAATCTATCAATCTGGTGTATGGTCTTTCTCTCTTTTTGCTGCCCTCCACCTTTTCTAGCATTATTGTCTTTTCGAGTGAGTGAAGGTCCTCTATGGTCCCATTCCACTCCTCTGAGCTTTCCAACTTTAAAAAATGGCCACCAAAGCAAGTTCAGGGACCAGTATTGGAGCTGGGCTGTATCTGGATGGTGGTTTTGGGGGCAAAAGCCATGTGATAATGCCAGGGGGCAGTCCGAATTTGTCTTGAATTCGGGAGCGATAAGTCACTTTATTTTGCTGTGCGCTATTTTGCAGAATTTTGAGTATTATTTTTCTTGTGTGGGACATT
Organism: Sceloporus undulatus; assembly: GCF_019175285.1. Classification (NCBI taxonomy): domain Eukaryota; kingdom Metazoa; phylum Chordata; class Lepidosauria; order Squamata; family Phrynosomatidae; genus Sceloporus; species Sceloporus undulatus. The sequence goes on from NC_056522.1 coordinate 278,356,323, forward strand.
AGCGTTATAGTCCTATAGCTGCTACAGTCTTTTGTGTCTTTTTTGTAGATTGGGATGTAGATTGATAATTTCTAGTCTGTTGGCCATCATTTTGTTTTCTTCCAATAGGAAGGTTCCTCCAGTAGGAGGGTTTAAATCCTGATGAGCAAATTCCCTGGGTGAACAGATGAAGAGGCAAGCTTTGCCTATTCCTTCACTACTTTTGGTCATCTTTGGTCCTCGAAAATCTGTGCTGGAAGGCTGGGAGATCCTCCAGAACAGTGGAAGGGATGATAGTAGAGACTGCAGGGGGAGGGGGGAAATAGCAAAAAAATGCCCGCCCTCCCCTCTTTCTGCCAGCAAGAGTATTTTGAGTGGGATTTCACTCGGAGATGCTCCCAGCCCAAGGGAAGGAGAGGGGACACACCTCTTGATTAAAACTGTATAATTTTAATGCTGAAATCTTGCAAGACATAAAATTCTCCTTCAAAAGAGGCATTCTTGTCAGCGCAACTGCTGGGGTCCAACAACCACTGTCAGCAACTCAAACAAGTCCTGGGGTTAAATCAGACCCTTGTAGCAGAGCTGGCAATTTCCAGAAACTGAAGCATGGCTCCAAAGCCCAATTTGGGATGACAGCAACTGGATGTCTTCCAGGAACTGCAGCAGTGCAGGAACCTCCGGGGACACACAGCAAACCGATGCTGTAGCTTCTTCTGATAAACCACCAGAGAAACAAAGTCCCCAAAGTGCTCTTTATTCACAGTGCTATAATACAAAACCAGATCTCTAAAACTCCAAACCATACCAATCCAACTCCTTCTACAAACCCACACCCACCCTTGCAACCCATGGGTTTATATAGTCTCCAGACCATGTGGTCTCCCAAACCCAGTGAGTTCAGGTGTGTAACCATGTCATGTGTCTCCTGTGCAATCCAGACACTTGGTTTCATCAACCATGGCTATGTACACTTGGGCCCTGAAGTGTCCTTGAGCCAATGAGCTTCAGCTGAGCTTGATCAGCCTTGCCACTCTGCTGAATGGTCATGGCCAAACACACACACATCAAGCATTTCCCTGTGTGCTGTGTTTTAACCCTTCAAATCCTTGACAATTCTTCCTTTCCCCCCATTATATAGGAGTCAGTGCCTCTTCTAAAATGATGCTCAGCATGTACAGTACATATGTAAAATTCCTAAAAATAAAGAAAACATCTGTCCTGCTTCAAGAAAATTGTTTTACCTACATGCAAAATTGGTAGCTCAATTATTGGACTAAAACTCATATGACTGAATTTATGACTTTGCAGCCCTAATTTTCCTGTTCAGACAAAATATTGTTGAAATATTTGTCTGAAAAAATATTGTCTCCCCAAAAGACTTGTATTGGTGAAAACTCGGAAAGAGACCTTGTCCTTGCAGTCAAAGAGATAAGACATAAAGGATGAGGAAAGACAAGGCAGAGTAGGTGATGAATTTGACAGTGCAAGAACAAAGTGGTGAGCTATAAATAGGTGTTTGTATCCATGTGGAGCCATATGGAGTCTTGCTAATGTTCCTGCCTGGATAGTGGTAGAACAAACAACAGACAAGTGCCTCTTTAGACTGCTAGCTTTCTGTAATAAACTGTACCAATGACATTTTGTATGGGCTAACTGGGAACATGAGACATATACAATGTCAAAATTTATATGTGTAAATACAGAATATATATGTGGTTTACAATCAAACCTTTCTAGTGAGACTTTGTACCTTCCAACAGTCCTATAAGGTAGGCCAGTGTTATACCTACCATACACCAGTGTGGTGTAGTGGTTTGAGCATTAAACTACTACTCTGGAGATCAGGGTTCAGTTCCCCGCTCGGCATGGAAACCCACTAGTTGACCTTGGATGAGTCACCCATTCACAGCCCCAGTTAGGGTTGCCTCTGCGTTGCCATAAGTCAGAAATGACTTGAAGGCACACAACAACAAATACAGATAAGAGGGCTGAAGCTAAGAGAGTGGCCTGTCATTGCCTGTCATTACACAGTGAATGATAATCACAAATGATATGTTCTAAACTGGGCTATCCTGTGCTAAACTCTTAGACATTGTGTTATAACTATGCACACTGTGGATTTTAAGATTTTGAAGAAGGATTGAATGTAGAAGAGGAAGGGAGGAAAATGTCCACTCTGGTGGAAAGGAACAAAAGGAGGGTAAAATATTTGCCCAATTGCAAGTATTCCTTTAGAGAGCAAGATGCTTAAGATAGTGATAGCAGTCCATTTTCAAGTACTCTTGAAGCTAAGTTACCATAGACTGTTGCAGCACAACAACAATATATTTTAGACCAGCTATTTTGGGTAGATCAAATGTTTTTGTTTCCGGAATTTTTATTATGTAGCTTTTATTTACCATATACATTCAACTATAAGTTGACCTCATGTATAAGTCGAGGGCAGGTACTGAGGCCAAAATTATGGATTTTTATATGACCCGTGGATAAATTGAGGGCAAAACTGAGGGGCATGTAACAAAGGATGTAAAGGAGGAAACAAAGGAAAATGATGCCAAAGAACTTCCACAATTCTAGCAGGGAAAACTGTTTGTTTTTATCCTAAAAGGGTGGATAAAGAAGGAATTATCAAAAATGGTGGCTGTGTGAAGTGTAGGGGAGGCACAGACAGGGCTAAGAAAACACATACATGTCAAAAAGGATGAAAAGGCAAAGCAAAAAATTTGATGACTATGTTAGCAATCATTATAGCTTTTAAATTTAATATGAGAAGGGGATGGTTCCATATAGATAGAGAGAGAGAGAGAGAGAGAGTTAATGTAAATTCTGTACTTTAACACTTATCAAAAAAGGAACCATCCCTTTGTGGACTCATGGATAAGTTGACCCAGGTTTGTTGGATCAATTTTTAACTAATTTTTTTAGACTTATACGTTAACATATACAGGGTTTATTTTTTTATTCTAATCTGGAATGAATAGACAAAATGTTTGGGTATTCTGCCTCTGGATCCATGTCAAGATGAAGGTGAGGCTTAGGAAATTTTAATTAAAAAGTACTATAAGAGACAAGGTGGAATGCAGCATGGAATCAGGCTTAGAAGAGAAAAGATTTATGCTTACAGAATGGACAGCCCCTGTGAGGACAGTTATGCAGACAGACGAAGACTACACAGTATGAAGCAATCAAACTTGCTTTTGAAGTTTCTAGTGACAAATTCCAGTGGGGTATCCTTGCTAGTTGGTTGCAACAAAAGAATCCCGTGGCCCCTTAATGACTAACAAATTTACTGTGGCATAAACTGTCATGGACAGCTTTGTTAAGCTGTCTACTTTGTTATGATCAGCGGGTGTCTGTCTGTCTGCTTGTCTATCTCTATAATTACACTAATAGAGACACAAGAGAAGACCCAATGATGTAAAACGTAGATGTGTCCTATTACTGTGTAGAGTAATATGCAAATAATGTCTGTTGAAAGAGCAAAAATAAATAAATAAAAACCCAATCAAAATAGTAGTGACTCCAATACATGCATATAGTTAATTTTTGTAGGAAACTAAGGTAAGATTTGAACTAGGAATGGTGGCTCACTATAGAATTACCCCTTATTCAGATTTCATATCCATTATTATTTTTGAATTGTTAACTAAGCAGTAAGCAGTAGCTGTCCCTGAAACAAACAAACTGGATTCTTGTTAGTAAATTTAATTTACATTCGATTAGGTGGAATGTAGCCCATGAAAGTTTAGGCCAGAATGTATTTTTCTTTAAGATGCCAAGAATATGATTGTTTTGAAATTTCTTTCTTGGTAGCTTTTGTCTCCATATTTCAGGTGTAGGAAGAAGTGTACTGGAATGTCTTTCACCTGGGAGATATGAGTTTCAAAATATGAAAGTAACACTTTGAACAGGTGGGAAAGCTCACAAGCAGCTATCACTTTAAATCCAGCTACAAGAAGTATTCCAGTCTTGCCTTCACTATCTCTTCTGCTTAATTGTTATGTGGCCTTCTGCTTAACCATTGGTGTAACACTCTGGGAAAGTGCCATTTCTCAATGGCTAAAAGTACATTGGAGCCTAGAGGAGCTAAAGACTAAGAATTCAGCTTACTATTTTTAGACTGTGAAACTGAAGCCTCTTTGGTTTTACCCATGGGAGTCCAACTGGCCTATCAAAATCTGCAGACATACTGCTGATGGACTGTGTTTCTGAAAGGATGTTGTTTGACAGAGTGACTTAGTGTATGGTAATAATGTATATGGAAGGTGTCATTTATATCTTAGGTTTGATTTACAGTATGTGAAATACACACAGATGAAAGGGGACATTTTTCTCATTATCCTAACTGAGAATTTTCCTGATAAATAAAAACATTTCATTTTTTTCCTACCACAAATGCTATCAAACAGTTTGGAAGCCCTGGTGCCACTTTTATGTATAAACATACAGAGTATGTTTTATTCTGTGTAAACAATTTGGTATAAGTAGAAAATATGAGCTTTTTAAAAGACTATGATTTCCTTTCTTAGGTTTGACCTCAAAGGAAAAGCTCAATTGTAACATCTCCTCTTGGACTACAACCCCCCCCCCCCCGTGTGTGTGTGCCCCACCATTTGAGAGCCCAGGCCATAAAGCATTTGCAGGGGCCTTCAGTTTTGACGAGAACAAAACTGCAGAATGGGTGAGTTGGTGGATGAATAGTGATCCCCCCTCTAAGCCATTTCCTAGTCTGCACACTTAACAGGGAACAAATTTAATTGAAGCCAGTTGACATGACTAGAATTGTGCTGTAAATATGCTCCTTCTAAAGCTACTATTAGCTCTGCTGGGGAAAACATATGAGTACTATGTGTATATTTCTTCCTGTGAAGGTAATAGATTTAGGGAACTAATACACAGTGGAAAAATAGCTGAACTGGGGAAGATTATACCTTATGCCCTTCTAGGGCTATTGTTCTCATAAAAATTGGAAACTACTTCAGCTACTTTAATTTAAATTAAAAAAATATTGGGAGATCTCATAATAAATTAACTACATCAGTCATGTTTTTTGTCCATTAGTAAAAATGCATTAATATCTAAATAGACTTCTGCAAAGTCTAAGTCTATGGTCTGCAATGTCATAATGAATTTATTCATATGTTATAAGACAGGGGTAGGCAACCATTTTGAGCTGGGGGCCAGGTTGCTGTCCCTCAGACAACTGGGGGGCCGAAGCCAAAAAATAAATAATTAAATAATTTTTAAATAATTAAATAAATAAATAAACCAGGACAAATGTAGGACAAAATTTTTAAATGGAGGACACTTTTTCTGATTTTTTTTAAAAAAATGTTAAGATAAATGCATGTTTCTGAGGCTTCTATAGACAATTTCCCCACCATGCCCCCTCACGAGAGTGGCCAAAGGCCCCGGCGGCAATCAGTGGCAGGACTGGGCTGGGGCTGGTCCTGAGGCCTCGCCAGGCCACATCCGGCCCGCGGGCCGCAGGTTGCCTACCTCTGTTATAAGAGATTGTAGTGCTATGTTATCCTGATAATTGTTCCTTATTCAAATCATTATTTGATACAGAGATTATTGTATCATTGTTATAGTGGAATCCTGTGCATGCTTACTTATAGACACATGCCACTGTGTTCAGTGGGGTAATTCCCAATGGATTTTCTGCTCCATCTTAACGGGATTCATTATGAGTTACTTGGCTCAACACCTGCACAGCCCCAGCTGACTGGTGACAAGGAGAAAGAGAGCTAAGTTTCATCAACATACTGATGGCACCCCACTCTAAACCCCCTTATGACCTTACCCAACCACTTCTTATAGACACTGAACAGCATGGGTGGTAAGACGGATCATATATACCATGTGGTACTAAATAACCATAGGGCTGGTTAGAACTGCTCCCTCTAGATAGGAGTGGAATAACCATAGAACAGTATCTCCTACTCCAATCCCACAGAGCTGTAAGATACCAGATTAGTATCCAGAGTTGTAGCCCAATGCTCAAAATTGGTTCTTGGGTGGATGGATTTCCTTGTGAGGAAGATGGAATTCCTGTGGATGATTGCAGCAGGACTTCTGGTAAGCCCCCATTGTTCCCAATGGTGGTGCATGCACATGGCCACACTGCCATTAGGGACAACGAGGGCTGCCCCTAGTGGTGGTGCGGCCATGTGCATGTCCTTTCATTGGGAACAATGCAGGCTTGCTGTCCATAGATGCTTGAATCCATGGGTGGCAAGCCCATGGATACCAAAGTCCCTCTGTATATTGTTGCCTACTAGTAGCACACAAATTTGCTCAAGAGGTGATTAGTTAGCAAGGGAATGGAGAATGTAACCCAAGAACTTTTGTTTAGGAGATATTTAAAGAGGACATATCAGAAGATAGTGTTTTAAGTCCTCTATTTCCCCAGACTTTCAAATGCAGATCCTTTGGATCACAAGGATTTTGTTATATCTTCCTTTCAGATAAGCAGTCAGTATAGACTGAAATCGTATTGCTGTATAGGCCAATCTCAGTGGGGTCAGTGTAAGATCAAAAAATTATGCTCTGTTCCCAAAAAATGTTTTGTATAGTGAGTACCATGGGGGAAATGCTGTATAAGAGAGCATGGCTAGATCCTTCTTCCCACTTGGAGGCAAGATATTTTGTTCCTTGACCAATTGTTTAATTCTATGTGAAGAATAGATTTGTAAGGCTTGTGCATGCATTGATCCCATAGAAAAGTATCAAATTTACTGACTTTGTGCCCCCCCCCACGCCCAATATCTGTGGAACCACAGCAAGGAGTTGATGGGGTAGGAAGATTTCAACTTAACTGTATGAAAATGTGCCTGTCAAGATATATTTTATTTAAGGCCTACACCCAGGCATTGAAAATAAGGTTGTTGTTCTATAAGTTTAGTATTCAGGCTCCCTCTATTAAATTTATACGTGTATTGAGAGTTTAGTTTCCAGGATGAAGACAAGGATGAGAGAGATCAGCTCCTCCAAACTCATTCACACAAGTCTCAGTGATGCACACCAGGTCATACCCTTCATCAACAACCAAGTCATGGATAGTAATTGCTTTATTATCAATCAACTTGGCATTCACGAGTAGCACCAACAGATCAGAGGGTTAACTGACATGGCAACCTGAACCTTGCTGGAAAGACTGAAAAATGGGATAGATCTCAAGTTTTCTTACCTTTTCCTTACCTAATAAGTCCAACCTGCAGCTCCATACCTCCCTTTGCTCAAGATTGCACCAATAGGAACACCCCACTCCTTCCTCTCCCTTGAGATTCACCCAAACACAAGCACAATATTAAAAGAAAGAGAGAGAGAGAGAAATAAGGAGAGAGAGAAATAATGGTAAGGTGTGGACAGAGTGGGTATGCAAGGCCAGCTTCCTAATACTGCACAGAGCCTAACAGTGAAGTTGAATGCAGAACCATAATGAGGTTGAGATAATCAATTAGCAGGGCATGTCCTCATTCCCAGAAATATTTTCCATATCTACCCTGGTGCATACTTCTCACATGGACACTTAATGATCTAGTAATCCCTGTCTCTCCCTGAGCAACTGTCAAGTGGCCTCTCACTCACACACTCACTGTGAGTGATGTTATTACTTTCACCCAAGGCCTGACTTTCATCCAAGGTCTGTTTCTGTACAACACCTAATGGGTGTGTGTATGTGTGGGTGTGTCCCTGCTCTTATGTTTCTACCAAGTGGTTATCCAAAGAAATGACCCCCTCTGGTCTCATCCCTTCAGGAACAACCTGCCTCTGCTTTTATATACGCTTCCCCCCGCACCCAAAGCTGGGGATAGGAGGAACCATTGTTAGGAATCAGCTGCTTAGATCTTCTGCAGCAGGCAGAACAGTCCCAGACCCATGAGGGAAACAGACCAGCTGCAGATAAACTGGCTGCAGCAGCCACCCACTAAGTTTTCCTCTTAATAAGAACAGGATTAATTTGGGCTGGGTCTGACCTTTTGTCCATATCTGAGAAATTTTGTCAGTCCATTTTATATTTAAAACAAAAATTATAAATAACAACCTTATATTATTCATTATGTTTTATTTATTCATATTAAAAGGTTTATGTACTATATTCTTAACACAATCAAAATCAGCATCAGAGTAATACCTTTATTAGGCCAGTCTTTAAAAGCTGAAAATTGTGTGCAAGTCTTTCAAGATCCTTAAATCTTGTGAGGGATTTGGGATAAGCAAGGCGCTGAAAAAGAAGGTGTAGAAAGTCCCACATCCCCCAGAACAAAACAAAACAAAACAAAACAAAACAAAAAACCAGATTTGTCCCCAATGTATTTTGAATTGGAATGGAAAGGAGAGAGACAACACATATTCAAATGTGTCTTACCTTAATTCTTACAGATATCACCTTAATTCTGATAGATATTATTAAATAGCATGATCCAAAGCTATCATACCAAAATAAAATACACAAATGCAATAAGGGAAAAAACCCTGTTTGCTAACAAAACAGTTTGTCCTCTAGTTGCTATATCAGTTTTTAACTCTTAAAAAAAATCTTTAAATAATATAGCAGCTGGTGGACCAATTGTTTTGATTTCCCTGGATGATAGGGATGGGAAACCAGTCGTTCCTGATATATTGCTGGCCACCAAGTTGCATTATCCATAGCCAGCATGGTGAAGCTTTATTAAGATCATCAGTTTACTATCTCTTAGAGAGTGTTCAATAGACTTCAAACTCCATAGACTGGATGAAACAGAACTGAAAAATGCCTCTTATTTTGAGGTACCATACTTGGGTTTATATGGGACACTATGATACATTAAAGCATGTAATTCAATATTTAAAATGCTTCTGCTGCATTCTCTTGCTCTTTTTTAAAAAAGTTTTTAATTTACCAAAAGACAAGATTCTACTGTTGCAGTAGGCTGTATGGGATACATTCCCCTAAGAAATGCCCATGTCAGGTCTTTTCTAACATTAACTGTGGCAAATATGTGTTTGTGAGTATGCATGTGCATGCGTGTGTGTGTGTGTGTTATTTTACAGAAGTTGTCTCTGTTAGACAATAAATCAATAGATTTATATATCTCAAGTCATTTGAGGTTGATGTTGTTTTAACTTAAGACTTAATGGCTGAAATTCTCAGTGGAAAATGTAGGAACTGTAAATGCTATAATTACAAAATTGTAACTTGTACTCTGTCAATGTTTGACTGAAATAGAGGAGGATTGAGCAACAATAATTATGAATTGTACAATACAGCTTCCTTGTGAAAAAGGGAAGGGACAAAGATCATTTCTTCCTCTTCTGAAACTCTGAAACCATTTGAGGGAAAATACCACAGCCATTTAATCATGTACACAAGGAGACATAACTATAGACCTGAAAGAACAAGCAGCATTTAAATAGGTGATGCATATTTATCACATTTAGCATCTGACCATATCATAGGGGGTGGGAATTTACTAAGGTCGAAAGGTCTACAAAGCTTTCATGCAACGCATGGAAGGAATGTGCAAGAATTTCTTGTAACCCATCTGCTTCTAGCCATTCTTGAAGGAAAACCATGTCTGGAGAACATTTTCCTTCTGGCCCCATCCCTTGCTCCTTTCTCTTTTGTATGGGAAGGGATACATTTGTTCCACTCCACAGACCATTTTTTTGCCACTGTAGAACCTTCTTCTTTCATAGAATATAATGGACCACATTGCTTATACTGACTACTGTGGAGAGGTTGGGAACTCTGCAGTCAATGAACTGCCTCCACAGCAGCCCCCTCACACTGGGTGAAACCAAGACCAGGGATGCCACTACTGCTATACCCTGTCTTTGAAAGCTGCTTTTAAGACTTCAAACTAGGACAAACTAGACAGTCTTCACAACAGGGAATAAATGGACACAAATTTGATAAGCAGAAAAGTAACACATAAACGTCTGTAGGACAGGAGTTCTTAAGTTATGGATAGGCTTAAAGGTAACCATGAATCGGGTGCAAAATTAATTTGTCTATCATTTTCTTCTGTTACTTGGAAAATTGTGTTTAAGTGCATTTTTCCCCTGGGGAGTAGGCTCCACTGCTTTAATATGATTTTCAGAAAGGACTATACCTCTCAGCCATGTTAATTTTCCTGAGTCCTAGAATCATAGAATCATAGAGTTGGAAGAGACCGCAAGGGCCATCCAGTCCAGCCCCCTGCCATGCAGAAACTCTCAATCAAAGCATTCCCGACAGATGGCCATGCAGCCTCTGCTTGAAGACTTCCAAGGAAGGAGACTCCACCACTCTCCGAAGGAGTGTGTTCCACTGTCGAACACCCCTCACTGTCAGGAAGTTCCTCCTAACGTTGAGGTGGAATCTCTTTTCCTAGAGCCTTGTCATGCCACACAGTTCTAGCAGTATGGTTTACTATAATACAATGAACATTATAATATTCCTGACTATTCAATTAGAGGCGTTTCCCCCCCCCCCTTTGATTCAGAAGTGTACTAACATGATTTAGCGCCTTACCATCTTATTCCACCTATCCCCTCCTAGTTCCCATAAACCAGCCTTCCTATAGGTACTATTTGCCTGTGTGACCTGTGAAACCTTACTTTCACTACCAATTGCCTTGGCTCATCTTGTTTATGTATAACTAGTGCAGACAATCCACATCCTATTGGTGATAATAGTGGACTGAATACAGTTCAAAGCAAAATATCAGGAAACAATTCTCAACACCAGTAGATTAATTGATCAGAAACTGTCATATTAAGATCAGAGTTAAGAGTATCTCATATTGGCTAAAGCTGCACAGTTAATAACCTTGCATTTATTCTCATACTTTTTAAAGCAGTGTGATGCTGTTTGTTTTTTTACTAAATTGCATTTTTTAAAGAGCACAACAAGACTCGGTGGCACCCCAACCTCTAACTGGGATTTTATTCACAGTGTACAAATAATCCAGACTGAATCTGGGTTGAATTGCTCTTGTTCACACTCATCCCCAATGCACCCGATTAAGTTTGGGGGGGGGACTGCCAAAACCCCCACTTAATGTGGGATAATCGATATAGGGTCCCCCCCCCCCGAGTTTTTTTTTTTTTAAAAAAAGATCTGCATCATCAGTAGTATGAATAAGCAATGCGAACAGACCTGGATAGACCAGGGATAAAACTCTACATGCCTAGAACATGTTCCAAATGCATTTGCATAATTGACTCCACCTTTATTCGAGTGCTGGCACACGTGAGCAACAGAACTTGCAGAGGTGTGCATCAATGAAATTCCATAGTGCGTATAACAAACCCAGAATGCGTGAGTGAGATGATTCACATCATCACATTAAAATAAATGATGTCTGAATGACCCCTGTATTTAAAAGCTCCTCAGCTTTCATAGGCCAGTACCCATTTCCTCAGATACACGAGTGGAGAATCAGATAGGGTGGACGTATAGTCAACTTCCTGGCCATTTAGGTGCAATTTTAAACTCAGAAACAATAAAAGCAATTCTTTGGGCCCCATTACAGACGGTCTTAAAAGTACGCGTGGACGTGTACTAGGGTTAGACGGGGCGGTGCTTCTGCACGCCCTAACCCTAGTGCGCGCTATGCGCCACAAAATGGCAGCGACTGTTCCACCCACATCCGCGCCATCGATACGTGACGACTGCGCCGCCTCCAAACGAGGGCAGCGGTTGTGATGATTGGGGGCGGCAGGGTGCCTAGGGCACCCTTTCCGCGACCCCGGAAGGAGCTCCGTTTCGGAGGCTCTTCTGGTTTGGTTCGCTGGGCACAGCCTTCAGATGGCTGCACCCAGCGACACAAGGAGAAAGGGGCAAACGGCCCCTTTCTCCTTCTCCCGCCACCGTGGGTGTCCTTGGGCTTGAAGCCCAAGGACCCCTTTCCAGGCTGCGGGGGACGGGCCTTTTGCCGCTTCCCCGCAGCCTGGAAAGCGGCGGATCGGGGCCTCAGCGGCTGCCGCTCTGGCCGTGAGGCCCCAATCCGGCGGGGAAAGGTGCGCCTACAGGCCGCCCCAAAGGCGGTCTGTAACGCGCCTTTGTTATATACTCCCGTAGATTAATTAAAAGAATGAGAAGCAAAAGATTTATTTGTTTTGTTGTAGCTGCCTTCAGTCAGCTTCTACTCATAGCGATCCAATGAAGGAGACGTTTCCAAGCCCCCTGTCCTCAATCCTCTGCTCAGGTCCTGGGCTCAGAGCTTTTATTTTTAATGTATCCATGAGCCAGCTTGTGTCTTATGTTTGAGAAAGGCAGAATATTAATTGTGTGTATGTTTCCTGGATGAAACTTCTGTGTTAATCAGTGAAATTTCCTTCCAGAACTGATTCAATGGAACACATCTTTGGAATAACAAGTAGACACTCAAAATTTCTCTGGCCTTGAAATCAAAGTTTTTTTCCTGAAAATGAGCCATCGTTGCTCCTACTAGTCTTCAGCGGTTTGCAGGAATACAAATCTCCCAGTTGTAGTCCACAAATGTTGGGCATTGTCCTCCAAAACGGTTACTTTTTAGGCTCTGATATAAACTCATACTTCAATAGAGTTGCCAGGACAGACTATTCCGGCCCTGAGATTTCAGCACCAAAAACTTGAGACCTGATGAACCCTTGTGACATCACAGGGGTGGGTCCTGTGATGTTACAAGAATTGTTACAAGGGGCAGCCCCTGGTGATATCATTAGGATGATACTTAAGTACCAACACATGTCATTGTTTTCAGTGTCTCAGGTGCTTCATTAGGCCACAATAATAACCAAGTTGTTCCCTCCGTTGTGTAGGAAACTGCAAGCAGGAAATGTAGCTTGGGGTTCAAGCTTAACTTAAAAACAAAAACAAACAAAAAACAAAATCAGAAGAGAAAGGATTATTATTTTATTAAACTTTTTCTAGAGTGCTGTAATTATACACAGCACTGTACAAAGTCGGTAAAATTAAGGAGTATATAAAAGCCTGCCCAAGGCGTACACTCTAAGAATAACAATTAACTAGAGGAATAGATAAAATTACCATGTAGAAAGAAAAAAGACAAATTAAAAACATCCATATAAAAGCAGATCACATCACATCAAACATTATCAGACAGCCAGATGACAATCACAAATTCCCTGAGAACGCTTCCCTAACAATATGGTTTTCAGCTCAGCCTTTAAGCTGTTAGGGAAGTGATGAGCCTGCATGCAGAAGAAGAAGGTTCCAGGAATGGGGGGCAGCAGAGAGAAGGGACGGTCTGGGACGGGGCAGAGAAAATCCGTTGAGAGAGGAGACTTTGGCTACCAGAGCGGAGAGTGAGAGTAGGGATGTAGGGAGAGAGAGATCAGTTAAATAAAGAGGGGCCAGCCCATGCAGGGCTTTAAAGGTGATAGCAAAGTTTGTACCTGATGTGGAAAGAAAAAAGGAGCCAGTGAAGGGGGGGACAAGGGGAGACATGATCATAATGGCGAGCTAGTGAAATGTGCATGCAGCTGAATGCTGAACAGAAATTAATGGGTGGAGGTGAGAGAGAGGAGCCTGCCAAGAGGAGGTTACAGTAGTCTAGTCGGGACCAGTGTTTTTGCGGTAGAAGCTGAGGTATGGACGGATTTTGGTGATATTATGAGAAAAAAATCTACAGACTTTGGCTGTAGTCTGGATCTGGGGGATAAATGACAAAGAGGAGTCAAAGATGAAAACCAAGACTACGGGCTTCCTGGACTGGCTGGATAGAGATGTTATTGACAGAAATAGAAAGGAATAGTGAAGGGTGGGCTTAGGAGGGTAAACAAAGCTCCGTCTTTGACATATTGAGCTTCAGACGCCGATGGTGCATCCAGTGGGAGCAGCTGTTAAACAGGATGACACTTGCTCCTCTAGCTCTGGTGAAAGATTAGGGTGGGGAAAGGTACAGATGGGTATCATGCATAGAGATGGTATGAAAAACCCAAAGACTGATAGTTTGCCAGGGAGAGTGTTATAAAGAGAACAGAAGGGGACCCAAAACAGAGCCCTGACGAACTCCAACAGTAAGGGGACAGAAGACGGGTCTGACCACCCGAGACCACTGAAAAAAACATCTATCTGACAGTAAGATGTGAACCAATCGAGAACAAGGCCTGAGAACCAAGGTCAGAGGTACGTCTATTAGGAGACAGTGGTCCACGGTGTCGAAGGCCGCAGACAGATCGAGAGGACAAGGATAGAGTAGAGGCCATTTGCCTTGGCCGCAAAGATCCTTCGAGATCTTAGTAAGGCTGTCTCTGTGGAGTGCGTGGGTGAAAACCCGACTGGAAGGGATCCAGATGGAGTTGGTTTCAAGAAACTCAAGACAGCAATCTTTCCCACTCCACATCAGATATAGATCAGGCTTGAAAAATCTCACCCAGAGACAGCTACAGCATGGTCAAAGCTAACCCTTAAAAAAAAAAGGGGGGGGGAAAGCTATTTCAAATGTGCATGCCTCAAAATTCCTGGTGCTGGAACAAGAAGCAAATTAATTACTGTACAGTCAAGACTACAAGTTGAGTTAGTATCATCAGATCACTTTTACTTATTTTTAAGATTTACTTCAGATCAGTTACTCTCTGAAGACAGTGGATGTTATCCAGAGATGCCACATGTAAGAAGTAGGTTGCTCATATACTGTAATACACGCGAAACTTTATGTGGATATAGTACCCTGATTGAATTTAATCTAGTTATCTGAACTTGCTTTGTTGATCCTCCTGGATTCCATTGTTGCTGTTTTTGTTCTATGCCTTCAGGTAGTTTCTGACTCTTGAAAGCCTAAGATGAACCTGAGTATGTTGACGTGCCCAACATCACCCAGGGGTCATTCAGAGTCTGGGTGTTTTTTAGTGGGGTATGCAAGCCAACTCACATGTTCTGGGTTTGTTATTCACACCTTTTTTTCATCAGAACCACATCTCTCCGTGTTTTGTTCTGCCAGCCCTGTGCCCCCCTCCCCCAGGTGTAGGTGACAATGTCAGCTGAGTCTCTTTCAGCAGTAACAGTGGCAGCAATGGCTCCTACTATTCCCTGGAGCCACAGCTACCAAGAGGGGGCAGGGGGGAATAAGAGAGGGCGAGTCCTTCTTTCCCCTCATTGGAGGCAAAAGATACAGCCGTATGCAGGGGTTAGGTCCCAGGTTTATTCAGGCCATTATTCACACTGCCAACAATGTGACTCTTTTTTCATGGGACAGGGTTGGGCTGGAATAGTGGGAAAACGCGTTGTGTATTTATCACACACAAAATTGCTGCTGCGCTGCCGCCCCACCATCACCCATCCTCCAGCTGCTCTTCTCTTGGTGTTTTGCTATCATGGAAGCTTTCTGTACCACCAAAGTTGGCCAGCAGAGCACAGTTGAGGGAATGAGTGAAGGTCGGGCAGCAGCAATTTTGTTGTGTGATAGGTTTCCCCTATTCTAGCCTGACTGTACCATGCCTGGATTGGGCTGAAAAGTGCATGTTGATAAACTCCAAAGAATCTCCTTGCACCCAAAGCGTAAGCCACTCTTTCTCCCTGCATACCTCCACTGTGTCCCCAGCCAAATCTTCCCATCCATCCATCTCAGGAATATGCCTATCCAATCATTGTTTTTGTCACACTTAAATTAAAGCATCAGTCAGTCTGGAATCCCATTGTTGATTCCTGGGAGACATTCCGCCTTTGTTGATTGATCAGATAGCCCCTGTTTGGGGCTAGTTTTAATGTATAAATATGGTTTCAAAACAGACCTCCCCGTCTGAGCCACTCTGCTTTCCATGGTCTTCCCATCATACAGGCAATATAAACCCCACTGCAAACCCCTAAAAACTCGCTATCCTTTTCCATATTTCCATTTCTGGATGCAGTGTCTATTTGGATTGTTATCTTGTGTGTATGAATGCACTTTGCATTTTTCTAAATAAAACCTTCATTTACCCAGCCTGGAGTACTCCTCAGTAGTGGTATAACTGGTGCAAATGTTTGAAAGATTACCCAAGCCTCTTGCAAAAGCTAATTTCCCCAACATTTGAAGTAACACTGACAGTTGATGGGAATTACCAGTTCCCCACTTGTTCTTTGGGTAACAATGTATTATATCCTAAATCCTCTTATCTTGTTTCCCTCACCATCAGAAAGTGCTGAGAAAAAAATACCTTTTGGTGGTGTTGCCCTGACTTGGATTTCTCTCTCCAGAGGAGTTTGCCTGGAACAGGATTTATTGTTTTTATCTTGTTTTGTAGAATAGAGTTTATTGTTTTTGTTTTCCTGGCCTTTTAGAAATATGTTCTTATCTTGATTCTGTCTGCTTCTGTTCATTTTATTGTTTAGTTTTACCTTACTGGGTATTTTTTAAATTGAACCGTGTTGAAGTGCAGGGTACTATTTTAAAAAAAAATAGTAAGTGCAGAAAAAAGTGCATTAAACCATTTGGGAATAAACATTTGATTAATTATATATTAACCAATTCTGTTCAGCATGTAGTAATTTCCCTAATGTTGATTAGAAAAATTGACATTTTTGGGGGAATATGGCATATCCTGAAGATTATTGCCATGTGATCTGCAGCTACATCAAGGAGTGGGCAGCTTTGGAAGATACATTTGACCAGCTCCTGGCCCCCTCACACACCGAGCCAATCAAAACTTTGGGTAAAACTGGAAGGGACCAGAAGGTTATTTTCTGTTTTACTGAATGTTTATTTTCCCCAAACCAAAGTGTGTGGGATTTGTTTTAGAGGATAATCATGTCCCCTAGAGGCTTCTGTTTAGCCCTCCTCCCAGCCATTGAGGGCGTTGGAGGCTGCAAAAATGGCCTGTGCACTGCAGGTAGCCTGTGGTCTGAGTATTCCCTCCACCTATATTGCATACACTTATCTAAGAGCAAGCACAATCAAACTTAATGGAACTTACCTCGCATACGCATATAAGGACTGAACTGCTAGGCTGATAGACATACATAGGATTGTATGTAGGAAAGGGAACTGAGAGATTTGTTGGAATTCCTGTTCTTAGATCTTGTATATCTAATTCCTCCTGGCTTTTAAGAAATGTCTCCAGACATTCATTTCATCATTCAGCTTATCCTTCTGATTTTCTGCCTTGGTGGTGGAATCTTTTACATCCTTACATAGAGGAAAATCCCAATTAACAATGGAACTTAACTTCTGAATTTTTGGAATGTATACTTTTTGCCGATGGTGTAAGCAGAAACAAATTTTAATGCGGGTGTTATTTCATTAACCTTGCTGAGTTATTTAGCCTGCAAGCAGACCTTTGGAGAAAACTGACTTCTCCTGAGGGGTTTATTGTACTAAGTGGCAACTCAGGAATCTTTTTTTGTATCTGGGGTTGACTCTTGACTTATGAAGAAATATGAACTGTGTTGGCAAGATCATGGGTGGGCAGTAGATGGATCAGGATCTAGTGCTAGATCACTGCCTGACTTGAAGGACATTTGGAAGGGCTTCTGGCTTTTTAATTATAGTGATAACAGCAAGACTTCTTTCCTCCTGAATTGAAGTGGTACAATCAAAAAAGTTTGGAGGAAAGCAGTAGATGTGATGTGGTTATGTGTTTTGGTTTGTTTTGCTTCATGAAACGATATGCATTACAGCTCCCTTTCAGGGGCAGTGGTTTGATTATCTGCTACATTCTGCATCACCTTTCTGAGTGGGATACAAACCGCGCTTGCGGTGCTTCCCGCCGGCGCCATTTGCTCCGTGCGGGAGCTGCAGCAGCCAAACCGCGCGGCTCCCACGTGGAGCAAAAAAGAAGCTCCATTTCGGAGCTTCTTTTGCGTGCACTGATGACGTCGCGAAGCGCCGCTGGCGCATTTGTGCGTCATAGGCGCCGTGTTACACGTCTGGACGCTAGCGTCCAGTACGTAAAGATGGCGGGCCCCTGTGGAAGGGGCGCCGCCATCTTGTCGTATTGTATACGTACTAGGGATAGGGGGTGCGGAAGCACCGTCCCTTCCTAACCCTAGTACGTATACATACGTACTGTATGGTGTGTGGTATCCCGCCTGACCACTATTTGAACCTGGCTTTGACTGGTCCATATTGGGGTTTAGTGATGAAAAGTAAAGACCCCACAACCCTAAAATCTGCACTTTCCAAACACTATTTTGAATATCAGGAAAAACGTGGTTCAGTTTTTTGGCTTCTTGCATTCTCATTAATTTGCGTACTACACTCCCTCAAAGGATATGTTATGTGGCAATAAATGACCGTTGTATTTGAAAGGCTGGGTTGACCTCTCTATGTTTTTCTGCAATTATAAAAAAATAATAAACTGGGCGGTTCCATATATTTTCATTCTCAGGGGTCATTATAATGAGCCTCTGCTGGTAAAAAACATATGAGGTTCACTCCTGTGATTCAGAAAGCTATGTCACTCAAGATCAGCTGGTATTTTCTGTGTGCCCCATAGACAAATCCATTGCCTCTTTATCGCCATGAGTACTGAAAACTTTGATTGCCTGTTCTCAGTTTTCTTCATTGCTCAAAAAGCTCTTTTCTTATCTCACTGAATAAGTTTTCACACTCACCCCTGAGGTTCAATGTTCTCTCTTGATTCATCCAGAGTAAGATGCCTGATATCATTGTTTTCTTTGCTGTCTACTATGATGATGCCGCATAATGCAGTGCCTTTATGGCCAGGTAAGATGGGAGCAAGTCCCTTTAAATCTTAATTTTTTTTAAATGAAAACATTTGAAATGCTTAAACCAAAGGACTCATGAACACATTTCTGTTAGGAGAGACTCTGCTGGCTTGAAAACTTGCATGAGGTAATTTGAAAAGGTCTTAAAGCATATTATCTCTTTCCAATTCCTACATTTTTCTAAACTCTCTCTTAAATTTTTGAAAACATTTCTTCCCTTTTCAGTAAAAAATATTTCCATAAGCTGTTTCATATACAGTGGCATCCCCACTAGGGTGTCACCCTCGCTGATGGTGAGCTTTGGGGTGGAGCCAAAAGGGCACTCCCCACCCCACTGCCGCAGTACTTAGAACGGCACTACTGCGGCGAGGTGGAGAGCATGCTCGGCCCTCTTAGAGCCCCCCCCACTTCCACGTCTTGCTGGTTATGGCTGCATGGGACCTGGAAGGCAGCTGTTGTCCCCCCCCCCCAGGGTGTATCCCCACTGGGTGACACCCCCCTCTGGCTATCACCCCGTGGCAGTCCCCACCCACTACATCCCTCGTAATGCCACTGTTCCTATAAACAACATTAAATATACTTATAAATACATTACAGCTGTGTATCTGATTTTCTTACTGCTACCTCCATGTCTCCACAATGGTGCATAGTGTACCAAATGATCAAATTTGGCTTCTCTTATAACGTATATTAAGATGTGTCTTGTACCAAGAGAAGGCAGGATATTAGATAAATAAAGGAAATATCTTGATAGCCTCAACATCCAAAGCATTGTAGCTTGTTGGGGTTGGTTTTAGGACACATAAGGTAACCAGCAAGGGCATTAGACCTGTTGCTCTTGAGGCCTTTGATCTTACAGATTAGATAATTTTTCACAAATATGTCCATGTTGTCCATCTTAATAGCAGCAAGAACTACATTCGATACCACTTCAATGCACTTAAGCACTCCCTAGTGGTTTACAACGTGTAAGCAGTAATTGCCTCCACAAGCTGGGTACTCATTTTGCAACTTGGAAGGATGCCAAGCTGAGTGGATCCTGGAGCCCTGCCTGGGACTGAACTCACAATCTTGTAGCTGTGAATGGCTGCAGTACCGGCATTAACCACTGTTAATGTATCAGCTGGAGAAGGAATCCTACACCCCTCCAGATATTGTGGACTGCATCTCCAACCTTCCTTACCATTGACTGTTCTCCATAATTCTGCTGGAAACTGCAAGTGAACATCTGGAGAGGGATGCAGGATTCCTGTTTTTATATAGTACTTTAGATGTGGGTCTAGGAATTCCTACTTAGGAGTGTGACTTTCGTAGAGTTTGAAACTTTTTGTTCTTGTTTTGTGTTTTGCATGATTTCAACCATTAGGCTTAGGGATTCTGTTACTTACACAAAGGAATGTCTACCAAACCATAAAATCTGGGTTGAACCAGGAATGTCTACACTTACCCATAAAATCGGGGACAACTCCAGGTTTTCCGATTCCCAGTGACTCTGGCTTGTCTGCACTATTGCTACGACACTGAGGCAAATCATGGCAAATTCGCTTAAGCGGACACAAGTTCCCCCATTCTGAGGTCACCTCATGTAAAAAGTGTAGCCCACAAACTAGTTTCCCCAAATATTTTCGCTATATATATGTGGCAGCCCTGCTTTATTTATTTTTTTCCTGTCTGTCAAGCATGCGAACACACACATTTCTGTTATGCACACAAATACAGCACTCTTTTAAATGGCTTTTAAACTTCCTGCCTCTTGAGATTGTCACTTCCTGGCGGGAACGATTGTGACTGCTAGACACCTACACCCACAACCCCCCACAGTCCACTCTCTGTTACCAGTCTAAACTGCCCGTCACATATCTTTCATCAAAATTTTCCAGGAAACTTCAGGAGAAAACTGAGATTCTTTTTATGCAGATTGAAGTCCTCAGGCTCCTAAAGATCTGTGTCCACCATAAAGGATCAGAACATCATGTATACGGATTGCCACTGATTCAAAGTGAGTGGTGGTTTTTTAAAAAATAACAATAATAATAATAATTGTATAGATACCCTAATGGTTTTTCCAAGCTCTCAACCCCAAAACATGATTGATGTTCTTTTGGTTTGTAATTAACTCTACCTCATATTTAAATGATAGTGTTTAGCTTGTCTGGCCAGACTTCTTAGAGGTAGAAGGCAACTCAATGTGTCACTCTCCCACTTGCTCCTGTCATTCTGCTCCTTGTGCTCTTAAATGTACAAGTGATGCCCACGAGAATAAGTGGTTACTTCTGTGGTACAAACAGCTGTCTCATAGACAATAGGCCTTGAAGGATCTCATTTCTTTTAACTTTTAATGATTAACAAAAGAGGACTCCCCAGTCTCAGTAGTCAGATCAGTATAATGATCACGGCATCTACTTTTTTCAAATAATGACCATTTGAGTTGGGAAAGAGTCAGTGTTTATTTAAACTTACAGCACTTTATAAATAAAGGTTAATAATAATAATAATAATAATAATAATAGAGCATTTATTACAACTCTAAATTAAGTTAAAATTGTTTAATTACTGAAAAATGGTTTGTAATCCTCAAATATGTATGATTTGGTATCACTGTTTATGCAGAAGACAGTATCAATGACTGATTTATTACATATCTTCAATCCATCTAGAACTTTTCCAGAACTGTTATTAGAACAGCGCAGAACAGAAAATGCAACTTCCTATCCCAGAAAATTATAGGTACTTTCCTAAATCTGAAAACTGTCTTAACTGGAAATTTTGTTTTCAAAGAATGTTTATTGTTAGTATATCCTGCTCTTACATGGGGAAAGTCCACACCTTAATGGTTCCAGTATCTGGTTTTCCCAGGGCATTCAGAGGGAGAGCCAGATAAATATTTTATTATAAATGCTATTTGCATTACTTTAAACATTACATTGTCACTCAGAAAGGACAGTTTTCTAATTTTGTTGTAGGCTCTTGAATCATACAATTAGGAATTACTCATCTGCTTCTGAGTTTCCTCATATAATAAAAACTTGTCCCTGAAGTGGGAGGCAAACAAGCAAGCAAGCAAATGAAGACAACAGCTGCTCTTTTCTCCTCTCTTCACCCACTCTGGGGAAGAAGGATTGGAATGACCATGCTACCTTGAGGTAGACCAAGAATAGTAGCCACTTCATCCTCTTAGCTCAGCCACTTGTGCATTCTTGCTAAGATGAGGTGAGGGGCCCAACTTCTGTTTAAAGAAGTCCAAAGAAGGAGATTCCACCTCCTCTGCCCTCAGACAGTCCGTTCCATTGTCTAGAAGTTCTTCCTAATGTTTAGGTGGAGGAGGCTCGTGATTCTGCCTAGGGAAAGTGTGAGAGATGTCACTACCCACGTGCTCACCTTCTTTCTTTGGGCAGAGGATCCCAGGTGTTCAATCACAAATGAGTTTAACTATCTCATCCTCCCACTCTCCCACAGTGCTCCCCCCCAGCTGCCAACAAGAGCAATCTTTCAATTATGAGAAAGGGAGCAAGCTGGCCTCTCTTCCACACCATCCCAGAAGAAGGGGGGGGGGCAGTAAGGAAGCTGACTGTGACTGAGAACAAGGGAGTAGCCACCACCTTCTTTTTGCTCTCCCTCCTCCTCTATGAAGCTCATTCTCTTTAAAAAGGAATATACTTTACACCCTCTTTTCTCACCTTACAGGTGGAGAGCAAGAAGAGGAAGCTGCTGTCTCCTTTCCCCTTCTCACTGCAAATTTCACAAGAGAGGATAGATCACCACCTCTAGAGACTTAGGCCTGTTACAGACTGCCAAAATAAAGCTGCTTCGGGTCTCTTTGGAGGTATTTAAATGATGCATGGGTCCTAAGAGTCCAGAGGTCGCGCCAAAGCCACACTCCATTCCTAAACACTGGAGTGCAGCTTTGGTGCAGCTTCCGGATTCTTAGGATGCATGCATCATTTAAACAGCATACATGCAAAGAGACCTGAAGCAGCTTTATTTTGGCAGTCTGGAACAGGCCTTAGTTCATCTGAGGAGGAAAATCCACTCCCCCACTTCTTGGGTGAGAAGGACCAGCTCAGATTGTATTCTTCCAGCCTGCACCCATCCCCCTCCAACCAGCTTCCATGAATTGCTTTCCAGACTGTGTTTGAAAAAGGCGCTAATTCCTATAACACTTTCTGATAGGTAACTGGTAAGTGCCATTGAATTTGACAGAAGTACGTGGGTGTAGATCTTTGCAGGGTGGCTGCACAGTGACATAGGAATGAAGTTATAAATGCCATTAACAGTTGTAGAGAAGTCCAGTATATTGAGAATGTGGTGTTTATTCTGTGAGCCAGATTCTATAGAATAATGTTTCAACCTTGTTCACCACTGCAGGGGCTTGAGGGAGATAGACTCCTTCTCATAGTCTAGATTGCCACATGTACAGTACAGTAACAGTGCAGTCTTATTCATTTCTACTCAGAAGTATGTCCCATTGATGAAATAATCCTTACTCCCAAGTCAATATGTACAGCATTGTAGCCTGAGTGAAACATTTTAGATGACCACTGAAAGGCAGTGGTTCCTATAAGGCAATTCTGTTTCTTCCTGCTCTATACTTTAGTTCCATTTTATTTATCTCTTCAAGCTGAAGGGGTTATATATTACTCCTCCATCTCCCCACCCACCCCATTTTTATGCTCACAGCAATTCTGTAAAGCTCAAATTAATGCAAGGTAACTTATCAGTGGTTATGGGGAAGCTAGGAATTCAACCTGATGTTTTATGTGTGTCAGGCAGCAGGCACCTGGGAATGGGTGAGATGCAAAGCTTCAGTCAGTAATCCTTGGTCAGAGAGAAAGCTATATAATCTCTGGCAGAATCTACTAGAGGCATTTTAGCTTTTGGTTTGAGAATACATATTAATGTAATGCTAATAATAGTGGTGTTGCGCTAAGAATACTTGTGTAATACTAATACAATAGTAATACTACTAATAATATTAAACCAACCAGAGGCCACAAAAATGTGAGCAAACTTCCGATATCTCCAAATTGCTTCTTCAGGCAAGACAGTCTGTAAGAGAGGGCTGTATAATTTCTCAGAGTAATTTTTGGTAAATTTTTGGAAGTACCCAGGTGTCCTAGGATAAGAGGCTCCCAGGACAAGCTGTAATTTTGAAAGAGAGTAAGCAAGCCTGTTCCAAAAGTCACTAATGCATAAAAGCAAACAGAAAACTTTTAAAATTGAATTTGATTTGGAAAATGGAATTTTTTCCATTGTTAATGAGAAGATATGCAATTGGATACTGATGTATATTCAAATTAAATCAGGAAGGAGCACCCAAAATGTATTTAGCCCATGAAACAATGCCCACCACTATATCAGCAAGCGGCGGAAGTAGTATGTGCAAAAGAAGCTTTCTGATTCCACAGGGAATAATAACTTTTTGTTCTTGGAATAAGAGAGCAAGATGGAGGAAAATGGGAATTGATGCTAGTGCCTGAAACATGACAGCAAGCATTCATGTGTTTCTATTGCTTTTTTGGGCTTCCTAAGCAACAATGGGAGCAAAGAATTTCCTGAGTGCTGCTGGCAAGGGAGGATTCCCCTTCTGCGACTGAGTCATCTGTACAATCAAAGGGAATTCTTGGTCATCTTTATCCACACACCTTTCCTAGACATGAAGCATGTCATGAGTATCATAATGTAACCATACAGCACATATCACATGCTCACACAGGCAAAGATTTTCTTCCCCTAGACATTGAAGACCTCTATTGTAAAGTGTCCCAAGGACTTTTAAATCTGATTTCTGGTCCTTAAGATGTTTTTACTGGTAAGGGCATTCTAAGGAAGGACCCCCCCCATGAAAAAAAAACCCAAAGAGCAAAACAACCCCATCCTCTGCTTTGCATCATGATGCACGTGCCCAACTGGTTCAGTCTGGTCTGGTCCAGCAGCGAAGAGAGGCGAGCAGGCTACGTGTAAGACTGAGCGTAAGCTTGTGGCTGGAGAAAGATCTGACAGGGCTAATGAAGGAGATAAATAGAGTAGGTAAGAAAAGCTCGCATGCAGCTGACTAATCAGCTCTGCACTACTACTACTGGTAATCCTTCTTGGCAAATGAACTGGGACTCACCTCCTTTCCCCTAATCCACCCTTCTTTTGCCATTCATTGTTCAGGTATCTCCCAGCTAATTACTAAACAACAACACAAAGTGCTGCTTAGCTCTTTCAAAAATGTATTGGTGTTAAAAATTTTGCTACTTGAGACTTCTCAGACTTCTTACAAAATGAATAGACAGAAAATGCAGGAGTGTTAGCTAGTTAGTTGACTGTGCTCCTTTAGTAATGTGCCAGAACTGTATGTTTGACCATAGGTCTTTCATATATATATATATATATATATAATCTGGACTAACGTACCTCTTCCTAATATTTGGGGGCAATTTTGGAAAAGTTAACGTTATCTCACAGCTCATACCATGCAGGGAAGGCTAAAGACAGAAGGTTTGACAGGCAGATGCTACTGATTAAAAAAAATGCCAGAATGATGACATAAATTATAATGATGGCATATCTCTACATACCAGGTGCTGAAGGTCTCTTGAGTATTGCGAAGGAAAGATCTCTTGTGTGGTATTATTTTATTGAAATGCTTTTTCTCCCAGCATATATCATACAATCTCAGGGCAGCATACAACAAAATCAGTTCATGAACTTTAGACAATACAAAATTGTAAGAAAAAAACCAAGGTGGCTAAAAGCACATTAAACAGATCGTCTTCTTAAAACAAGAGTAGAAAGAACCATAGGATCGTAGAATTGGAAGAGACCACAAGGGCCATCCAGTCCAACCCCCTGCCATGCAGGAACTCTCAATCAAAGCACCCCTGACAGATGGCCATGAACACACAGATATGGAAAAAATTGACTGGATCCCAAAGGCTTAAAAAAAAGCCCTATATTTTGACTTGAGGCTGGAATGCCACCAAGCAACTATTTCCTATGGAGCCTCTAAGGGGAGACCAACCTGACAGAGCAGACTGGGACAGAGGGGAGGCACTCTTCCAGACCACATTCCCTGCAGGGAGATTGGACACCTTCAGCGACCTCCACTTACAAGGAGTAGAGCACCTTCAAGTGTCTTGATCCCAGGGGTCTGTATAGCATCACAGCACCTTGGATCCAGATGGAAGGCTGTTGGTGGCCACTCTTTCCCTCCCTGACCCTGTCCTTGTTCCTGGGGCTTTCCAGAAGCATCAGGGCTGGCCATTTCTTGGAAAGGGCACCCAAGGCTCCTTTGACCTGCAGGAGGTCTCTTCTAGTGGTTAAGCCCGGTGGAAGGGATCCCCAGCAAAGACACACCTCTGCACCCAGCCAGAGCATTTGGCAAGACAAGGCAAGCCCTGGCTTCTTCCCCAGGGTCCCTCTGCCTGCCCCCTCCCTCCTCTGCTCCGGACCTGGCCCCGCCCCTCGGGCGCTGGGCTTATAAAGGAGGGCAGAGCGGCTGCAGAGGCAGAAGGCACTTCAGGGGCTCAAGGCACGCAGCAGCGGCGCTGGTTGGACATGAGGCTCGCTTTGGAGGAGGATCGCGTCCAAGTTTGGAGCCAAAGTCAGTGGATTACCCTCCTGCTCAGGTCTGTTACTTTTCCCCTCCTCTCTGGAATGGAAGAGTAGGGAGAGGGAAGGGGGTCAGGGGGAAGGGAGGGGAGGGGAGGGAGGGGCGGGGCGGATCAATACTTTGGCCCCGCTTTAACTTGCTGCTTGGCTCATGTCTATGGAATTCTGGGAGTTGGAGTTTGTTGTGGGGTTCAGAGCGGAGCGGAGCTCTGGACCCCACAACAAACTCCAACACCCAGAATTCCATAGACATGAGCCAAGCAGCAAGTTAAAGCGGGGCCAAAGCGAATTATTTTTCCGGTGTGGATAGGAGAAGCCGCAAAAGAGCCTGGCCCTGACCTTCTCCCCTTCTCTCTCTCTCTGCGTGTTCCAGGATGAGAGCCCTGGCCCTGGCCCTGCTCTGCCTGGGCTGGGTCTCCCTTTGGGGGCTGGAAGCTGCGCAGCCGGACCTCGCCTCGGGCTTCAAGAGAAAGTAAGTCCCAGCTGCGCTTCCTCGGAGGGTCCAGGGCCTCCCTCCAGGGCCCGGCTCCTGGCCCTTCTCACCCTCCTCTTCCTCCTCTTCCAGGTGGGGCAAGTGGCAGCAACAGCAGCAGCGGAGGGCCAGGAGGGAGCTGCCCTCTGCCGCTCTCTTCGGCGGAGCCCCGGCGGCTGAAGCCAACCTGCTCCCGGCCTCGGCTTCCAAGCCCTTCGTCCGCCCGCAGGAGGCCAAGGACCAGCCCAGGTAAGTCCCTCTTGGCTTTGGGAGACCCAGGGCCCTCCAGTCCAGCCCCATTCTGCCATGCAGGAAGTCTCAGTCAAAGCAGCCCCAAGAGATGGCCCTCCAGCCTCTGTGTGCCACTGTCAGACAGCCCTTCCTGTCAGGGAGTTCTTCCTCATGTTGAGGCGGAATCCCTTTTCTCTGTCTAAACTAAGGGTTTGGGGAGAGCCAGAGAAGGAGGATGGTGTGGCTGGCTGCGTTCTCCCTGGACACTGCCAAAGAAGTGCCAGGATATGGGCCACACAGAAGTCCAAAACACACTCTGGGGCTGCATCCACAGTGGAGAAATAACCCACTTTGGCAGCGCTTTAACTTGTTGTCTGGCTCAAGGCTATGGAACTCCCAGAATTCCATAGCCTTGAGCCAGAAAAAAGTAGAATTAAAGCGGTGCCAAGCCGGGTGTCACCAAGGCCGGCTTCTTCTTAAAGGGTTCTCCAGGAGCACTTCAGAATGGCTCCAGTAGGGCAGGTCCTGGGAAAGGAGGACTCTCTGGGGAGGCTTCCTTTGGCGTTGTCCCTGTCCTCTGCTTCCTCCCTGACACCCTTCTCTCTCCTTCTCCCCGCAGCCATCCAGAGGACTCAGCCTGGCCAGGGGTGGCTCTTGTCCGGGTGAAGCGCTACCACCGCCAGGGAGCACCATCCCTCTCGCAGCTGCATGCTGTCCGGAGCGGGTGCCGCCTGGGCACATGCAACACGGCCAACCTGGCACACAAGATCTTCCACTTGACCGACAAGGACAAGGACAGCACGGCGCCGGCCAACAAGCTCAGTGCCCACGGCTATGGACGCAGGAGGAGGAAGAGGAGGAGGAGGAGATGAAGAAGAGGAGAATGAAGAAGAAGATGGATGAAGGAGGCAGCAGCAGCAGGGCACGTGGACAAAGCGCCTTTGTCCCGGACAGGAGCTGAGTGCGAGATGCCAGGGACCTCTCCTGCACTGACTCTCACACTGACTGACCCACCCCTGGAGGGGCTAAAGAGGTGCCACTACCATCACCACCTTCACCACCTTCTTCTTTGGGGTGCAGTGAGAGGAGTCCAAGGACATGGCGCCAAGGCTGCAGAGAGAAACCTTGCAAGTCCTCTCTTTTAGGGGTCCCTGGTTTAAGTGGGGTGGGGTGGCATCCTCCCCCCCCCCCCCCCAGTTTTCTTTTCTTTCTTTTTGAACTCGGGCAGCATGGGAGCAGCAAAGGTCCAAAACCCCACACTGCAGAAACAACCCACTTTCAGACCTGCTTTTTGTATCCATTGGTGGGACCAGTACCAACAGCTTTTCTCTTTTAACAATTAAGGTCCCAAACACACTGCAGAAATGATCCACTTTGGGACTGCTTTAACTGCCCTGGCTCAATGCTAGGGAATCCTGGGAAGTGTCGTTTTGTGAGACGTTTGAGCCTTCCCTGTCAAAGAGCTCTAGTGCCACAATATGCTACAGTTCCCAGGATTCCCTAGCACTGAGCCAGGGCAGTTGAAGCAGTCTCAAAGTGGATTATTTTTGCAGTGTGCTTGGGACCAAAGTTATTTACTTACTCCAGTTTGAGACCCCTCCTTAACTGCCCTGGATCAGTGCTAGGGAACCTTGGGGATTGTACTCCACTGTGGACCCAGAGCTCTCTTGACACAGAAGGCTAAGTGTCTCACAGAACTACACAATTCCCAGAACCCCCTAGCATTGAACAAGGGCAGTTAAAGCAGTCTCAGACTGGATTATTTCTGCAGTTTTGGACCAAAAAAGTCAACCCGCATTCAACTGGGATTATTTTCATTCCCTAAAGCTGCATCTGCACCGGAGAGAGAATCCAGTTTGGCACTGGTTTAACTGCTATGGAGTTTGTTACTACCAAGGCAATTAAACCGGTGCCAAAGCCATTGCCGACCGGTGCCAAACTGGATAATTTCTCCAGTATGGCTGCAGAGTGGCTAACCCCATTCCTGCCCCTTCCCCTCCCCTCTGCAGCCAGCCTGGGGCCGAGGGTCCCTCTCTCTTTCTCCCCAGTGTCAGGGAATTGCCCCCCCCCCCCTTTCTCTATCTCTCTCTGCTGCGGCAGGAACCGCATTGATGATACTTGAACAGACTGGCCAGGCAAAGTGCAATGGACTTGGGCGGGCGCCTGAGGCGGAGTGAGTGTTGTGGTTGCCTGGATGGAAGACAGCCCCCTCCCCACTATTTAAAGACCCTTCTCTGGTCCTTTATAGCCTTTTAAATGACAGAGTTATTTTTATATATTATGTATTTTGCATATGGGCATTATTGATATTATATATATATATATATATATATATATATATTTTGTATTCTCTGCTATTTTTTAAAAAAATTATTGAGAATGTCAACCTTTGTATCCTCTGTTACTGTGTTGCTGTTTTCCAAAATATTCAGAAAGTCAGTGGTGGCGCCAGCAAAAAAAAAATTGGGTGAGAGGGAGGAGGGATGTGGCAGTTAATGTTTAAAAAGCCTCGGGATTTGCTTGGTATGTTCAGTTTCTGAATGTGAAAGACTAGTTGGATTGCCTGTTTATCTCAAGTGCATTCTGAAGTAACCCTTACTGATTATGAAAGAGTTAATTTTCAAGTAAGCACACTGTATTTGCCAGCCTATGATACCCTTACCATATATATGTGAAGAGTGCCTTTCCTTGAAGCAAATGCAGGGGTCCAGCTATTTGACAGGTGGGACACTTGGGTCGGAGGGAGGGACCCCTGTGCCTGTCCCCATTTGATGTCACCTCTGGTTTCCATTTGGTTCTACTTGTGTGATTGTCTCATTCTATGCCACTCTCTATCATTGGTCATGTTTTATCACATTCCAGACTGGTAAAAAATGTATTGCCATTCTCTCCAAGGGCAGTATGTGAAAAAAAATAAACATTATCACAACAAGATATTCTTGATGGGTGTTTTTCCCCACAATATGGGGGACAAAGATAGTACTGGTGTGTGGTGTGGAGCCTTATGGTTTAATGATGTTTCCCTCTACACAGTCAGATAGATGCTAAGCTGTTAATTGCAGGTAATTTGTCAATTTCCACCAGACCCATAGCCAAAAGGATCCCAAACACATTCAGCTTGAGTAAACATCATAAAGTCCTAATGAGGGCTTTCAAGTAAGGGCTCAGGGCTGTTCCAAGGTCTCTTCTCTTTGCACATGTTTCAAGTGAAGCTGAAACATGTCAGAGCTTGGATTGATCACCCAAGTTTATTTTTTGCCGCAATTAATCAGGGAAATAGTTGCTTCACTTTCACATCGCAAAAACAAAACGGCACAGATTTATGAAAGGAATGTGTTACCAAAAGAAAAAAAATGACTGGGGTAGCATCCAAGGTTATTTATGCTGAAGGATTTCCTGGGCCACAGTTCAGGTTGAATCCAAAGGATTGCTGTGGGCAGGACACAGCATTCCTAAACCCACAGACTTAAAAAAACAAAACACCCAGATGTTGGTCTCTGTAACCACAGCACCATCTACTGACATGATTTATCATCTTTGTTATATTTCCAAAGCCTGTTAGCACTGTAGATCAGCAGTGGAAGATTTTACTCATCTGGTGGTTATAGAGATCGTATTAAACATTTCTCAGACTGAGGTAGAAATAACTATATGGGGGAGTTTGTGGAAGTGGGGAATATTTTGTGCTGATTGCTGGAACCGTCTTTTCAAATAATGTCAAAGAGTATGTCAGACAAGGAAATCTTGAATTGATCCTATGGTACCATCAGCCACAGTGCTGATTACAGAAAAAATGCCATTGTCAGGCATAAAACATTATGATAATAGTTCTTAAGAATTTTTTTTTAAATGATGCAATTTGCCATTGCTGTTACCCAATGTGTTCTGTGAACAGATTTGCTGTCATAAACTATAATGGACTGTTTTACCATTTAGTTCAGTATTTTCTACTCTGACTGCTAGAGGGTCTCCACAGTTTTGGGCAGACACTTATTGCATCATCTTGCACTTAATGAAATACAGCAACCCTAAAACTTGCAAATGCCAGGACTGAAAATGGAACATATTACATGCAAAGTTTGTGTATTGCCACTAATCTCTCTATGCACCCTCTCTTGTCACAGAGTAGTTTTTGAACTTTGTGAATCAACTGTGCTTGACAAACATCCTATTTGCTTACTCTAACAGATTTTAGCATTGTAGAAATGCCTTTTCCCCCTGGAGTTTCTCAATGGCTCTTCTCTCCATTCTGAATGCACAGTGGAGAAGCTGGATGCGTTTTTTATTGGCACATACTTCCAGCTTTTCTTTATGCTACTCTAGTTACTTTCCATTAACCTGTGTTCAAGACATAACAATTCACACTTATAGACAGCAACATGGTCTTCCTTCTCAGTATGGGAAAGACATTGAATAGAAAAGCACTTGGTGTACTTCATGTAGTGTAAAAACTATAAATAACAACACAACCAATTGTGGCATTTCTACTAAGTAACTACTTTGCTTTAGGCAACTTATTTTAGCCACCCAAGAAGGTATGGAAGAAGAGTTCAAAGAAATGTGTGGCTATGCATTTCTTTCTCTGCACACAGTTCCTCACCTGCTAGTGGCATATTTATCATCCTGTGATTTAACATGATATGGTAATTGTGCGCACGAAGGTACAAGTTGTCTATTTTGCTACCTATCTAGCTGTGTCTGGAGGTCCAACAGTAACTTACTCAAATAATAGCATTGTCAGTGGAATAAAATCCCATATTCTCTCTAATCCCCTGCAGCCTCCCCACATTACCTTTGGGGCAGATTGGGGTGGGAAGACTGTAGGACCTTTCCAGAGGAGGAGGAGAAGGGGTAGTTCCCCAGTATGTGGAATTGTGAGTATCGCCCATTGTGGAACTATTGTTTACAGCATGTATTTTTCGAATGCATGTGTGGATGAGGTATTCAGCTCAGCTGGAAACTGCATTTGTGTCTTTTTATTCCTAAAGCAATTATATCGGACATTACTATTGTTATCACTTCCATGATAACCCCCTTGCCCCTGTTTCAGACATATCAGTCACTCACCAACCCAGCTTTTCTAACTTTCCCTAGTTTGTAAGGGAAAATGGTTATTCTATAATGTTTATAGACTAAAGATCTTCAGTGCTGTTCCCAAGAAATATCCTGAATAATATTTGAATCTTCCACTGGCAGTTTAACCAATTCAACACACTCACACATTGAGATGTTTATTACAAGCCTCCGAGAATGTACATTCTTGGACTTCAGTTCCCAGAATCTCACAACCAGCATGGCTTGGGGATCTGGGGGGTTATAGTCCTAAAAATAAACTTTGGTGATGTAATGTGCATTCATAAATAAGAATTACTTTGCACTGTACTCTGTGAGGATAAATATCTGAGCATGCCAGATTTTTAAAGTACAGTTAAAGAGGTTCTTCTCTGTATTTATTTCTTAAGGGATTATGAACTGAAACATAATTATAGTTCAAAGTGGTGGTAGCAGCTGCGCTAAGCTTTGCTTGTTTACACACCAGCACCTGCAGGTTTTGCAAGCATAATGTACAGCTTCCAAACTTGCTTAAAACATTTTTGCCTTATTTGGATGGACTGGGTTTCTGTCTCTCACAAAAAAAGGAATGGCTAGTAGTGGAAATAATTTTTTAAAAAAAATCACAGGGGCGGGAGGACTAGATACCGTCAGGAAAGACAAGGTTAAAATCATCCCATGCAAACTCGTTTGCACAATTAAATATCCAATTTGTGTTAGGGAAGCAGGTAAGAGAGTTATTAAGGGAAATTAAAATATAGTTCAACAATTGCAACCTGCAAGAAAAAAACTGCAGTGTGGCATGCTACTGTTCATGTTCCCAGCCACTTCATTTTCTTTCTATTGCTTCCATTCCCAATTTTCTATTCCACCACTTCCAGCATTTGACTATCATTCTGTACCCACTGAGCATTTTCAGTTCTCATTTTGGAGGTTATTCCTTTACGGACTTTCCCCACTTACAAGGCTTCTGATCCCCCATTCTTGTGCATGGGTGGTGCCATTTAGGCTACATAAAGAACAGCACTCATGTAATCTACAAAAAACAATTTCTACAGTCATACAGCAAACACACACTGTATGAGATCAGAGCATGAAAGTACAGCGAAGTGTGAGCTTTTACCAAAGATAGATAATTGGCTCTGATACTGACATTCCAGCTACCTGCTTTTGTGTCCTTCCTCGCTGCATTTATTTGCCAAATCACTATGGTTTGAAAGCATTTACCTTCTCTGCCCTTGTGATTTCATTGCCAGAGAATGCCAGAGCCCAGAACTGTGAGATTTCTGGCCTAGTTGGATTCAGCTGAAGCCAAAGAACTTGTACTTCTGATTATGCTGTTGATCTTGGAGTTAATGGGGGAATGGGGGAGCGGGAGGCTTTTACTAAAAAAGAAGGCAAGAGCACCATCTACTGAAGCTGAAATTATTTGCAGAATTACAGCGAATTTTGCACTGCTTTCAGCAAATTCTAATGAAAGAGAGTAAATTTGCATTTTCTCTTTCTGTACTAGAAGCTGAGTGATAACAGTATAGAAACATGTCTCAGAAAAACCTTCTTTTCATGAACTAGTAATATTCTTAAAATCCTTAATGAATTCAACACTGTTGAAAAGCCTTTGGACGTCATATTGAGAGATGGAATGTGAGATCCAGTGTGTGTATGTTAGTATTTCAAGTCATTTGTTTTGTCAGGTGTTTAGAACCATGGCATGCCTCTGAATGGTGCACAGTAATGAAATATGATGGCATGTTATTGCAAACTCCCATTATGTTATATTGAAACCTAGGAATTAGTAAGACAATTTAAATTCAGAAGGGAAATCCCATACTGTATGTTTCATTCATCATTCTCATTTCCCATCTACATTTAACACCCTTCTCTATTACTGATATCCACTCTCCACTAGTGAAGGGATCAATTTCTTTTCTGTCTTCCTGCTTTGAATCCAGGGATTACCTACCATTGGGAAGTAAAGGAGTCATTTGCTGCATCCACACTGCAGAAATAACCCAGTTTGACACACTTTAACTGCCATGGTTCAATGCTATGGAATTCTGGGAATGGTAGTTAGCTGTGGCCCCAGAGCAGTGCAGATGCAGCCATTGTTCCCCTTTGATTCTCCTTGGTGGTACCCATTGGTCATAACGGGGAACCTTGACCTCCATTGACTCTCATCAGAAGACAAATCGCATGTAACAAGGCGATCCACTGTGGTGAAGTGCTTTGAGCTAAGATTAGGACTCGAGTGATCAGGGTTCCATTCTCTGCTTGGCCATTGAAACCTGTTAGGTGGCCTTGAGCAAGTCACACACTCTCAGCCCCAGAAAACCCTATGATAGGCTCACCTTAAGGACTTCATAAGTTGGAAATGACTTGAAGGCACACAACAACAGCAAGGAGCGGTGGGGGAAAAAAGCATTGGGAGACTTGTTGCCTGTAAGCAAATTTAGCAGGAGGGATTATTTGTGGATTAATATAAAAAGTCTAGAAGAAAAGAGGATTGATGTAGATATGCATGTAATGCAAGTCAATTAATGTATCCACACCAGCTCCCTTCCCCTAGAATATGTTCAGTTTTTGCACAAGACTGCAGACATTGTCATTGATGCTGACCAATGTTTAGTGGTTGTGGGGAAAATGAATGAGTTCTTCTTTAAAGAAGAGCATCATTTCCTTATGATGCATGATCAGGAGACAGGGGAAGAGACAAAATGGTTGTGACTTCTTTGAGTCATACCTCAGTAGAATGCCTTTGTAAACTTGCTGGAGAAAATTAAAATTGTTTTATTAGAACTATTTTGTCTTTTATAGGCAGCAATCAACCAATGGATAGGAGTGAAGAGAAATGTTACTGTTTGGATCATGACTCCCTGAATTTCACAGCTAGTGGCCTTGTGAGCTGGAAGATTTTGGGAGTCATAGTCTAAAAAAGTAATGTTTCCAAAATCTTTTCATATCCCAAAATGTCAAAGAGACCATGATGATTTTGAACTCTGCCTAGGAGAGTTTTCCAGGCATTCTTGCTGATTCTTATATTAAGTATCCTTTGAATTTCCCTAATATTCTGTAACCACTGAAGTTCTTAAAGCCCCTGCTTTTAAGTAGTGTCTGATAAGCTGGAAACTTAGTGGCAGCTTTGTGCCCAGTTCTAGGACAGCATGTGCCTCTGGGTGACAGATGACATAGGAAAATATGCAGTCACATGCTAGAAAACAAACCAGCAGCTTCTGTTCACGAGGTGCTTCAGTTAAAATCCGAATATCACTTTCAAAGTGTTCCCTCCTGTACCGAGCAGAGCCTGGGTGCAAAAGCATATTTAAAAGTGGCTAGACATTCTGGGTCAAAGGTCTAAAGCAAGTTACAATTATAGCAGAAGGGGAGGGAGGGCTGGCGAGAGCAAGGGGAATTATATGCCGGAGAAGGAGAAAATTCTCATCCATTAACCCAAGTAATAATGCAGTTGGTGGAATGGAGTTAAATTTCAAACTGGAATCTGTGTGGTGATAAATCAAAAATCAGTTTGGTTTCGCTGAAGAAACTTTCCTTCCTTATACAACCCCAAAAGTTATTTGTTTAAAGTATGCATAAAATTCTCATAGATCAATTTCATTATTGTTTAATAAAGCTAAACAATGTCTGCAGATAAAATAACACAGAGACGTGCTTGTGTGCACCATGGATGTGTTACTTCCCTGTTGCCATAAATACAGAGCTTGTCTGCAGATGGCAGCTTTCCCTGTGACTGGTTTGTTCTCCAGTACTAAACTGGAAGCTGGGACAGATGCTATGGATATTTGTGTGTAAAACTGAGGCTGTTGTACTTCGGATATGTCATGAGACACTGTGGAAGGATCTCTTAATGGTGTGGGTATACTTCCTATCTTTCTTCCTTATGGTTTTAAAATTGTTTTCAGTGCTTTGTTTTAATAGGAAAGCTTATTTAATTTCTTTTTACAACATGTTATAAGCTATTGGTTTTTCTGTATTTCATTGTTATTTGTTTTATAAGTCACCCTTGGTCCTGTACTGGGAGAAAGGTAAATCGTTTCATAATAGTTAATAATAACAAAAAAGTTAATTAATTAATAGTTGATGCCATGGAGAAGTTTATTTTTTACCATGCATAGATTGGTTCCTCCCATGCATGGCTACTGTGAGGACATAAATGGTGGAGGATGGTTGCGTTGCCACAGATTCTGGGCTGCATTTGTTGATGTTGCTGTATTATCTGTAGATTAAAGTGATAATGTTTAGAGAATATAGAATTTCAATAGGCCAGTATTCTGCTGCTGACATTAATAATGGCAGTATAGTGGTACTGTTGGTTTGCCCTGCTTATGCTTTCCATTCATCTGGCAAGGTGCAAGAGAAAGTAAGGTTATTACAAAAACTGGTGTTGTTTGGATACTTTTGCAGACAGTCCTAGCTCTGGCATTTCTGGCAGCATCCCACTCTCTGTCCATATCTTGGAAATATTAGGTTTTTGGACAGATAGCCATGTTGGTTGGGGGATTCTGATGGTCCAAGAAAATAACTTTGCTAAACTCTGATGTTCTTTCCCAAATCACTAATATATCTTGCAGACTTGAACAGTTATCTCCAGATAACAAAGAAAACAATAGATTATTAGAATCGAACTGGAGCTAGTCTAATACATTCCCTAAATTAATGTATTTTACTTTGCTAATATATGTTTCATTTCCAATATGTATCAGCCCACATGTTGCCTCATGCATATGTCATTACCTTGCCCCCTGTCATGTTCAACTTTGATTGATGTCCTCAACTTGATCACCTCCAGATTGGTTGGACTAAGGGATGGGAGTTGTAGTGCAATGCATCCAGAGGGCATCACACTAGAAGAAGCAGAATCTCAGCAGCAAATATATGATTACATGATGTAAAGCAGGCCTGTTTTGAGGAGGGGGAATGCTGGTCACAGCCAACAATGGTATCTCCAATATTGGAGAAGAGCCAAATGAACCCTGACTTCCTTGCCAGAGCTGTGTTTTTGACAACATTTGTGTAATATGTGTAGTTGTAGTGCCATATGAGAGACTGTAACAGGAAACTTTAACATTTCTCATGGCAATAGTAACCCAGATGGGAATACTATTGAATACTTTGGCACATGTATAGATATTTCTAGAGCAAATTTCAAAAGATAGCACATCACAATTAAAATAAATAATGACATTGGCTCATAAATTCTTTCTTCTATTGCCTGCCACATTTTGAATTACTTACCCTTGTGCTTGTACTTAGATGCATCTAAAACATTCAATTGAGCAGAACAAATAGCTAACACTAGCTAGCTCTGAATCAGCTGTGTTTATTGTATTAAAAGGTTTTATAGGTTTTTTATTCCCCAAATATTTTTAAAAGAGTTATTTATTTCAGAAAATGATTTGCTTTAGCTTTGAAGTATTTTCAACTTTCTAAGTGCTCACATCCTTGGAACAGGGTCATGTGTCCTGCAGTGAGGAAAAAGAACATAACTATTTCATGAGTTGAAAGCCCTCTGTTACATAAAGCTCTTTTAAAACATAGATCCATCTTTTGGTAGTGTTAGGGATGCCAAGTATTCCAGGAGATGGCAGTAATTAATACCAGAATGCTGCTAACAGAACCCCCACCATTTAAAACTTAAAAATTTTAAAATTTTAAAATTTAAAACTGGGCCATAGCTAACAAAATGAAATTCAACACGGAGAAATGTAAGGTACTGCACTTAGAGCGGAAAAACGAAAAGCACAGATATAGGATGGAGGACACCTGGCTGAATGAAACTACGTGTGAAAGTGATCTAGGAGTCCAAGTAGACCATAAGTTGAACATGAGTCAACAGTGCGATGCAGCAGCTAATAAGGCCAATGCGATTTTAGGCTGCATCAATAGAAGTATAGTGTCTAGATCAAGGGAAGTCATAGTGCCACTATATTCTGCTCTGGTCAGGCCCCACCTGGAATATTGTGTCCAGTTCTGGGCACCACAATTCAAAAAGGACATTGAGAAACTGGAGCGTGTCCAAAGGAGGGCGACTAAAATGATGAAAGGTCTGGAAACCTTGCCCTATGAGGAACGACTCAGCGAGCTGGGGATGTTTAGCCTGGAGAAAAGAAGGTTAAGAGGTGATATGATAGCCCTGTTCAAACATTTAAAGGGATGTCATATTGAGGAGGGAGCAAGCTTGTTTTCTGCTGCTCCAGAGACTAGGACTCGGAGCAATAGATGCAA
Source organism: Sceloporus undulatus (assembly GCF_019175285.1). NCBI lineage: Eukaryota > Metazoa > Chordata > Lepidosauria > Squamata > Phrynosomatidae > Sceloporus > Sceloporus undulatus. The sequence continues at coordinate 278,394,518 of NC_056522.1, forward strand.
GTTGCAGGAAAAGAGATTCCACCTCAACATTAGGAGGAATTTCCTGACAGTAAGGGCTGTTCGACAGTGGAACACACTCCCTCGGAGTGTAGTGGAGTCTCCCTCCTTGGAGGTCTTCAAACGGAGGATGGATGGCCATCTGTCGGGGATGCTTTGATCTGGATTTCCTGCATGGCAGGGGGTTGGACTGGATGGCCCTTGTGGTCTCTTCCAACTCTACGATTCTATGATTCTAAAAAAATAATTAAACATAGACATAATTGTTTGGCCCTGCTTTGGCCACTGTTTCAGAAGAAATCACTCATATTGTTGTAGACTGTGGATTCTTGATATTAATGGTCTTTGAATTTACACTTTGAAGTACTGTACTGTCCCTTAGAGATGATCCCTTGTGAGGCTGGCCCTTGATGATGTTACAACAGCAGTCCCTTGAATTATGCTACATTACACATCAACTACACTTGCACAGAGTATGCTATTTAGCCCTCCCTGCAAGTCTATCTACTGAAGAAAACACATATACACATACTTTTCAAAGCAGTGCTGTCATGCTGAGATTCCTTCCCTTCCTTGAGGGTTGGAGAAAAGGTGCTGGTTCCTGAGAACCCTATTCCCTATAGCTGTATTTTTGGTAATGTTACCTTTTACCTGTCATAGCCCAGAGAGTAAAAGCACTGGATAGACTACATTCCATCTATCTAGTTGGCTTAGATTAATGGTAGCTGTGCAAGAACAAAGACATAATTTTGTGGTTGGTGAGTCATGAGTATGTGTGCAAATAATGCACATTGGGAGGCTATGTGCATCATGCCTGCACCACAAGTCCCTGCTCTCATACACTCACCATCATAAGAGATTATCATTTTACATTATAAATAGGGTCTGTTTAGTAACAACAACAACAACAACAGTTTAAGATTTGTTTAAAAACTTAACAGGAAAGTGCCCAAGAAACTAGATCTCATAATAAAAACATGGCTTTCACTTGATCATTCTCAAGCTTCATTATCTCCTCCTACTGCAGGAAACATCTCATGTTACCTGATGTATAGGGATCATTAAAGAAGATTTATTATAATCATTGCAATACAAGGGGGAAAAATGAAATAGTTTTTCCATGGAAAGTTGGTAGTCTCCCCCTTCCCTTCCTTCCTTCTTCAGGGACAACCTTAGAACTTTGCTGCCCTCTGTTGATCCTCAGTTAGAAATAGTACTAAGCGTTTCTATCCTAACCCATCCTATGAATAAATGTGTCTGAAATTTATTGTCGCTGCTTCTGCTTCTGTTTCAACATATTTATTTCATAAAGCCATGTTCTCATCATTGTATTTCCCAGATGTGGTTTAGGACTTCTAAAAAGAATTACAGATTTAATTCTAGACATATTTACTCAGAAGTAAGCCCTGTGGAATTTACTTAGACCTTTTCTAGGTATGTGTATTCAGGATTCCCATCCCAATCTCTCTCTCTCCCCTCCCCTGTATGCTATGCATAAAAATTCTACTCCTTAACTCCTTCAAGGAACAAAAGAAGGGATTGCTCTTCTTAAGGTGAACTGGAAAACAGGTGGGAAGAGGTTGTCTCATCATAAGTCTCAAACATCTGCTCCCCATTTTAAAAAGCTGCACCTGCTCAGCTATCACCTTAATGACATGCCACCAGTGGTCTTGGGTCAAGGAAGGGGCTGCAGAGCCAGGCTAGAGGAAAACTTCACTTCTGCTGAGGAATAAACTGAGTTAAATGGAACTAAAAATTCTTCCTCTAGGAACAACTAATCAGTTCATGCTTTGACCGACTTGGAACAAATAGCATGGTATCCAGTTGGGGCAGAGTACTACCCAGTCTAGAATCTGTAAATTCATTTTAAATCATTTTATACTTGTTTAGGAAATTAGTGCACCAACTTTCATTCCTATGCTAGGCGCAGGATGTAAACTCACAGGGACAATTGTATTGCACAGATCATTTCCTGGGCAGTATTCATCCTGTACCCAACCCAGGCTTCTTCCAGACCTTTTAAAGAATGGAATTTTCCCATTCTTTAAAAGGTCCAGGAGAAGCCCAGGTCAGGTACAGGATGAATATTGCCTGGGGACAGAACTGTGTGATAGAATCCATCCCTGTGCATTTACATCCCGCACCGAGCACAGGAATTAAACCTGGTGCACTAATTTCCTAAATTAACTGCACAGAGTATCCAATTCATTTCTACAGAGCATCTTGTTCTTCTTGTTGTGTGTCTTCAAGTCAGTGAAATGTCCGTTCCACTTAAATAAAACAGCTCTGCTGTTTCCACTGATAGTACTTCACCATAGAGTTCAAATCTATGAACCATAGAGTTCAAGTCTTGAAATAGGTTGTGATGCTACTTAGGCTTTGCCAATGATGACTCTAATGAGAGCACTGCATTCTGCATCAATAACCTTCAAACAGACAAAGCAATCTTTATTGAAGTATCAAGAGAAGAATCATATTTCTCTGTACAGGGCAACCATAAACGAGACTGAAACATAATTGCAGTGGATTTGAACTTCCTCAAGATGTTGTGACAAATGTTTTTATATCTTGCACTATTACCATTTTTCAGAGTCCAATAAGTGTCCTTCTCTATGTCTCTTAAGAAAAGATTTGCAATTTGATTTTGTACAAGTCAGAGTAGGCAATTTTAGCAGGGGTAGACACCATTCCTCATTTCTGAAACATCCTGGGGACTGCGTTTGGTCACGTTCCAGGGTGGGGTTAAACATCAGATGCCACTTGTGAGTCTAGTGGAAAAACTACTACTGGGGCTGTTTTCTGCTGGTTTTGTCTGAAAATTGCCTGTGGAAAACAATTGGGTCTGGAGACTTTAGTAGTCTTTAGTGGCTTTCTGGAACTGCAAAATGTGGCCCCGTGGGCTTTATCCTGCCCACAGGATGCCCTTTCTCCACCTCTGCCCTAGAAGGTAACAAGAACTGCAGTTCTATTGAATCAAGTAAAATATTTAATTTGAGAAGGTTCTTACTTATTCTTATTCTTCCTGTGTTGTAGTGGGGTGTCATTCCATCTCAGTCCTTTCCTTCTGGATGCTTTCATTAGTGTAGGGCTGCAGGATTATATTTTGCAAAGCCTCTAGTTGCTGCAACTATCATCTGAGTTGTTTTCAGTAAGTGATTGTTTCCTCTGTTGTAGTTACAGATTTTGAATTATTGCCTACATATGGGACAGAACCAACATAATATAGTGATTTGAATGTTGGACTATGACTCTGGAGACCAGGCCTTGATTCCCAACTCAACTATGAAAGCCACAGGGTGACCTTGGCAGGTCACATGCTCTTAGCCTCAGAAGACTGCAGACCTTCTCTGAACAAATCTTGCCAAGAAGACCCCATGATATGTTCGCCCTATGGTCACCATAGCTTGGAAATTATTTGAAGGCAAACAACTTCATCTTGGTGCGAAAAAAGCACCCCTGGGGCAGCGGGTCACCTGCTAAGCTTCTTTTTGTGACCCTTGATTCCTTCCAAACTCCCCCAAAATGTCCTTTTTCTGGCAAAAAAAAAAAAATGTCAAGCACTGCATGAAATCATAGTGATCCCTGAATACCTGCTAAAATAAACATGAAATTTGAATAGTGAATTCTAAACTTTAAAACAATGTTATTAGCCATTTTAACAGTGTGGTATGTTTGGTGTCCAATTATGTTTACTGAGGCTTACTTGGGACCTTATCACATGTGGGGGGGGGGGTTGCAGCTCAGATCTGCAGTCACTCTTGTTCTAGCAAAGCAAAGTGTGATTTTTTTCACACCAGATCCAGAGTCACTCCCGTCTAGCAATGCAAATTAAGGTTAAAACGTGATGTTTTACCACACCTGGTTGCCTTTCTGTTGCCCTTCTGAACTGAGGGGGAAGCGAAGTCAGTTCGATTCCTAGCAAGTGACATGATGCAGATTCAAGAAAGCAGAGTGAGTGCACATTGTATTACCACATGAGAGCATACTTTGAGGGTTCGACGATTTGAATCGGCACCCTTGCACATGCTCAGTGGGGCTCTGGACACTGCACTCCTTCCTTGCCCCCTCCTTAGCTGTCATCCTTCAGCGGAGTCTAGGAGAAGGCAGAGGATGATGGGATCTGTGGCAGGTTGAAGGAGCGGAGCAGATTGGGGTCTAGGAGGATGCAGGGGATGATGGGATCAGCAGCAGACTGGCAGAGAGGAGGAGATGGTATGAAGGAGGAGGAGGGGGATGACGGAGCAGGATGCAGGGGGCCAAGGGGGGTGACATCGGAGTGGTTTTCCACACCAGATCAATTCGAAGTGCAATCAAAGTGAGCCTGGAAGTGAATTCTGTGAAGTCACTTTTTTTTCGGTTTTACCCAAATGAGGGGTCACTTTGGAATCACAGCGGAAGCACCTTGCAGGGAGCTCCCATAGAAAGGAATTGCATCTGATAACACATTCACTTTATGACGTGAATGCGCATCGTTGTACCCGCGGGCACGTCGGAACTGAGCCGGAAAATCTCCAAAAAGCTCAGTGTGATATACTCCTTACAGATAAGAGGGAGAATGATTACAGCCTATAGCAAATGTGCAAAGGGATCCTGTAACACCTTTGAGACCGACTGAAAGATAGAAGTTGGTATAGCATGAGTTTTCATAGACTTGAACCTATTTCCTCAGATACCAAAACCAAGGTTTGGTAAAATGTGGCCAGAGGCCTACATGCAGTCCACAAGGCTGCTTTTGGTGGCTTCAGTCTGTTCAGTGGCTTCTGCTCTATTTAAATGTAAAAAATACCTTTTTTTCATAAAAGCAGGACTGGACTAACGGACATCTGATTTTGAGTCCAGCCATTTAACATTTTGATTGTGCAGGTACCTCCGGAAAGATCCCAGTAGTAGAAATTTAGGTTCCAGACATACTAAAGTAGTTCCTCTCAAGGTATATAAAAGTCTACAAACTGTTTCAGATCCTGACCATACTCTTTCTCTTTTTGTACTATTGAATGTGAACTATATCTTGAAGTCTGTGTGTGTGTGTGTGTGTGAGAGAGAGAGTCACACAGCCTTCCAGTTGTTGTTGTATTGCAAGTCTTAGCACCTTAGCCATCATAGACAATGGTGTGGAATGCTAGGAGTTACAACATCTGGAAGACTACATGACTCCCCTTCCTGCTGTAGGCAGTCACTATGCACAGTGGTTAATAAATATATGAACTCATGTCCAGTATTCTGTTATTTGGATATTGTGGTCATTATTGTTGCACCACGGTAATTTCCTCTCTCAAATGGATGAACACTTTTAAAAAGTTGTTTTAAGTCTGCCACAGTGTTTAAGAGAATTTTGAAATTGTGCACTTCAGGTAATGGCCACTCTTATTTGTCCAGCTTTCTTTGAGTTATAAATAGCAAAAGGTAGAAAAGACATCACCCCATCTGAGCAGTGGGTCTCCTCCTGTAGAACCATGCAAACATATATTCAGTGGATAATCAACACATAGGAGGTTATCGCATTGTTAAAACATGCAACTTATCTCTCCTGTTTTGTAGTCTCATTCGGGATGCAGCCAAGTATTATTCCATGGATTTTGCTGCCGTTGCTGCCTCCCAACTGCATCCAGGCAAAAATCCCGCTAAAATCCACCCTCAGAGGGCCAAGTTGCAAAGCTGGAAAGCTCCTGAAAGTGAAAAGAGGCCAGCTGAAGGCAAATTTGATCTGGATTTTTGCCTGGATGCAATTGGGAGGCAGTGATGATGGGAAAATCCATGCTCTAATGCCGGGCTGTATCCAGAATGAGACTACAAAATGGAAGTACTAAGTCACATTTTTTTTAAACAATGCAATAATCTCCATAGGCAAATCTAGTAGATTCAGTGGCTTTGCTGTAGTAGGCACTAGAAACAGAGTTTAGGCCCATGTTTATTTATTTATTTATTTAGGTATTTATATCTCACCCTTCAGCCCTAATGGCTCTCAGGGTGGCTTACAATATTATTTTTAATCAGACAGTTCCCTGCCCTCAGGCTTACAATCTAAAAGACACGAAACAAAAGGAGAAGGGAATGGTGGAGGGAAAGGGGTTGAGGTCCAGTGGTTCTTCTCTCCCTCTGAGGCCTGGACCAAGGCAGATGGATTGGAGAGAGGGCTCTTCCTTCTTCCAGGCTAGCCCTGATGGAGCTGGACCTGCCTGGTGAACTCCCTCTCAGGCCGGCAGATGGCAGTTGTGGAGGGCGGAGTCTCCTTCCTTCAGGCTTAGTCCTGATGGAGCTGGACCTGCCTGGCGAACTCCCTCTCAGGCCATGTGTCCATGTGCCTGTCTGTGTCAGACATCAGAGAGTACTTCAATAAATCCAATGAAAGAAGCCTTGTTGGTTTGGTTTTGTATTATAATTTTTTTGTTTCAGTAAAATCTAGACCAATGGCAAAGCCAAAGGCAAGAATCACATGACTGGTCACATATGAAACAGTTTAGAGATAGCAGCTGCTCCTGTTTCTTGACATGACTGAGGTTGATCATATTATAATTGTATGCTGAAGAAAAAGAACAGTTATGTAACAGCTAAAATGATATGGTAAAAAATAGCGCGATGCAACACACCACAAACCAAAGCACAACATGGCCTTTGGCAAACTAGAGAAACCTGTCACATCAATGCAATTATTATGCCCTCTGGTTATTATTTTTTTTACTCTTGTGAAGTGCTAACGATCATGGCAGAAAATATACTTTCTTAACCAAGACATCTTGTAACTATTTGAAATCCCTAATTTTAACAGTTCTCACTTACATCACAGTCCAAATGTTTTCAAATACTTTGCTAGAAAGATGGAAACTTAGATTTCCATTAAAATACCAGGATGTAACTCATTACAAGAACCCTGCTAAATAGCAGCACGCACTACCCCTGCCCATAATGATAAACATTTGATCAACATATGTTTCTGACCAGTCAGAAAAATTGCTAGAGGTAGAATAGAATTGAATTCTCAATTCACTAGAAATGTCTGCTTATGTTTTCCATAAACATAAGAGCTGAAAAATGTATCCTGCTGTGAACTGAGGAAGAACACATAAGTATCTTGGCAAATGTCAAGATGGCATTGTGGGTAGAAGTAACTTTGGCAGCCTCTCACTCCTGTTTCAGAAAGTTTAAATGAATTTTTGTTTTGTCGAGAAGGAGAAGGAGGAGGAGGCTTGCCAATCAAAAACAATTTTGCCAAAGTTTGACATTAGCCACTTTTGGAATATGGGTTTTATCTGACCATTCTGCCTGGTTGCATTACCGACACAGGTTCTGAGCATGAGTAATTCAGCAACAAGTCTTGGGATATACACTCAGCCATCCATATCCACAAATTCTGCACCCACTGATTAAACCATCCACAGTCTGAAAACATTAAAACAAAATAAAACAAAAATCTGTAAACCAAACCTTGTTTTTACCATTTTATACAAAAGATACTATTTTACTATGTCACTGTATATAATGGGACTTGAGATTTTGGTATTTCGAGGGATCCTGGAATGAAACTCCAGTGGATACCAAGGGCCCACTGTACAGTTTTTCAGGGTACATGATGCCAATTGGGAAGAGTAGTTAGTATCAGATTGCCCTGGAAACTTTGTGTTCTGGGATGCCTCATGAGCAAGGAGCCCTGGGACACATAGGGGCCATTCACATACCTTTTTAAACCGGTTTTGAAATCGATTCTTCCACATGAAGTTCATATTGGGCCCGATTCTTTCACAATCCATGTCGAGGCTTGCACAAGGAAATGCCCCTTACGCGGGTTTCTGGAAAACGGGGCTAAAATCCATTTTTATGAAAAAGACCCGGTTCTGTGAAATATGAACTTGTCCTCGATCATGATCAGGCAAATTCGGGAGGATTAAGGTCAGAGGGTGGCAAAGGTCAGAGCATTCCCTCCCTCATTCGAGGGGAAGAGGAGGGAGGAGGAGGAAAGAGCGAAGGAAAAAAAGGGAATCTGGATGCAAAGGGTGACAGGAGGCAAAAAAGGGGTGACTGACAGGGTCAATTCAGGGCAGGTCAGGGCGCTACAGCAAGGGAAGCCTCTGCTATCCGGCAGAGACCTTTTTCCTTAGGATTTTATTTTTTAAATTATTTTTGGCAAAAAATGTGCATATTCTTTCATTTGGAATGACTGCTGCAATGCGAATGAATGTTACAATTCGAATGTATGCTTCTCTTTCCAATTAGGCAAATTGGCAAATTGATACAGCTTTTGCTACTTTCTCTAAGGAATTCAGGGGTAGCCTAGGAGGAAATAAATAATAAATAAATAATAAATAAATAAATAAAAAATGCATCCTTTCTGGCATTCCAAGGTGAGGAATTAATTTATTGTTGCTTTGTTGTGTTGTTGTTGTTGTGTATTATTATTATTATTTTATTATTATTATTATTTTATTATTTTTACCTGTGTATGAGGCATTCGTGGGGTGCCAAGGAGTGAGATACAGGCTACAAGAGATGGCACTAGCTTGCATTTTGGGGTGTGAAAATGGGGCCAAGGGCAGATCATAACCTACAACACTGACCCAAATGCCACAACACACACAACACACACACACACACACACACCCCAGAGAGGTTTTTAAATTGACAAGTGGTGCCTGGTCCTTTAAAAAAAAGGAGGGGTGAAAGCAAGCACACTTCTGATGCCCTATCAGTGCTGGAAAACGTACCTATGATCATCGCGGAAACTAACTTTGATTGACAGCCAGGCACCTTCACCTTAAAACCCGATTCTCCAAGAGGGCCTTTGTTGATTAAAAGCCCCTGATTGGTAGTCAGACTTGCTTCCTGGAGAGATTTGGAGGGGGCCCCTGAATTTGACCAGTTTGTTCCAGAGCAATGCCGCCAGTGTGAATGAGGCCTAAGTTTTCAGGATCCCAAGTGCAATTTTACTGATTTTCTTCAGATTTCTCAGGTAATTATGTTTTTCAATGTCCCGTGGTAGCTGGCATTTCAAACATCTCTGGCGCCAGGATAGAAGCCTTCTGTGATGCATCCCAGTTATCTTCGTCATCACCAGGCTTTGAGAAAATTGACTTTTTAAAATAAAACTGCCACAATTCTACTGGCATGGCTGTGGCACATCTAGCTGAGGAAATCTGGGACCTGTTGTCCAAAGATGAATATCTTCAAGCTCTGGCTCCAGCTACTTTTCCATGAAGAAAATGGAATCAAGACAGAGCTCAGTGGCACCTGAATATAGGCTTGGGGAGCTGATGAGAGTCTTTGAGTGGTTCACAAGTAGTGAGAGAACAAGAGTGACTATTGAGGATTTATGGCACTCCTGATGATCAAATTGGGAACAGAATAATGTTTATGCATGAGCTCCAGGGAGAGGGAAATGGGTTATTTTGAGGTTTGTTGTGGCTACATCTGCACTGCAGAAAATAATCCATCTTGACACCATTTTAACTGTGATGACTAAGTGCTATGGAATTCTGAGAACTGTAGTTTTTAGCTTAGCAAAAGAGCTCTAGTGAAAAAACAAACTACAGTTCCCAGAATTCCATAGCATTGAGCCATGGCGTTCAGAATAGTGCCAAACTGGATTATTTCTGCAGTGCAGATGCAGCCAACTGTAAATATATAGAATCATAGAGTTGGAAGAGACCACAAAGGCCACTCAGTCCAATCCTTTCCATGCAGGAAGACCCAATCAAAGCTCTCCTGACAGATGTCTATCCAGACTCTGTTTTAAAAATTTCCAAAGGACACTCACTACACTTCCAAGGCAGCATCTTCCACTGTTGATCAGATCTTACTGTCGGAGGTTCTTTGTAATGTTTAGGTGGAATCTCATTTCCTGTAGCTTGAATTCATTGCTCCATGTGCTGGTCACTGTACAGATCTCATTTTGTACTGAACCAATGGGAATTAACTCATTACTATCAATTAACTATGTGAATACAAAGAAGCAAAGATGTTTTGGACATGAGTGCCTCCAGCCACCTATGCAAATTTGGCTACTAGTGCTTCTGTGGGACTTGAGAGAAGAAGAAACTTGCATAGGAAGCTTCTGCAGACTGTAGGTGCAAATAAGATCTATGTGTACAACATTCTTTTGTGAAATTACATGCAAGTGCTTCCAGTGTATTACAAATCCGTATGCAAATGCTGCCATTGAGCAATTCTTCAGTGCAAACCAGAAGACAGTGAGTGTCTTCTAGTCTAATATATATGGGGGAGGCACCAAGCTTGTGAACTGCTCTCCACTGAGTGTATAGTCCTCTATGTGGTATTTACCAAAGTGGTAATTCTTGGGTTTTTAGACCTATCACTTAATGTGGTAAATGTCAGCTGCTAGAAATGCATGGACAATACATATGTACTTACATGAAAGTTTCAGCCTTAAAAAAACTGGTGACTTTAAAGAAAAGTGAAGAGGGAAACCAGGCTACACCCGGAACACACGCTTCACAAAAAGACATTTGTCTGTATTTTGAAAAGGCTCGATGAACCATCCATAAACTTTCAGTCCAGACACTTGTGATACGGTCTTTGTTTATATAATTCAGAGGAATGACAATAGAAATAATATAGCATCTCTGCATTCTAGTGAAAAGTGAGTGCATGACCTAGTAGAGATATTTCAAGAAATTTTCTGGACAAACATTAATTTGGAGAATACATATTTGAGATCTTAGCCAATCTTCAGTCCTGACAAGAATAAAAACCAGATCCAGCTTAAACGCAGTTCATCACAACATTTCTATAACTCACATCTGTTTGACAAGCTTGCCAGTTTTCCTTGGTCTCTTAAAAACACCAGCGGCAGTGGAAAGCATGTGACCAAATCTCTGGTAAAACTTATTTTGATTTGAAATAATAGTGTAATGTTCTTTTTTAATTTACAGCCATTAGCCTTCAAGCTGGGAGTAGTCTGATATTCCATGGAAAATGGACAATGACATTACACCCTTTACTAAAGTAAGGCCCGTTACAGACGGGCACTTTAGTATTGCTCTGCGCGTGCTAGGGTTAAAAAGGGCATCCTTTCCCGACCCCCCAATCTTAGGATGGCGCAGAGCGCACACAAAATGGTCGGCGGCCGTTCCACACCGCCGCCCCATGAGGACGTCACAACCAGCCGCCTCTATACAGGGCAGCGACAGAAGTGACATCCTCGCTCCCGCCCAGAGCACCTAGTGCAACCTTAGCGCAGAGCAGGTTTGGTCCGCTAGGTGCAGCCTTCACACGGCTGCGCCCAGCGGACCAAAGGAGAAAGGGGCCAAGCAGCCCCTTTCTATTCCTCTCCGCCACCACGGGGTGTCCTTGGGGCTTGAAGCCCCAGGACACCCTTTTCAGGCTGCGGGGAAGCGGCGTTTTGCCGCTTCTCCGCAGCCTGAAAAGCGGCAGATCGGGGCCTCAGCAGCTGCCTTCTGGCTGCTGAGGCCCCCATACACCAGGGAAAGGTGGCGGGTATAGCCGCCCCAAATGGGCGGTCTGTAACCGACCAAAGACTGTATTAAGTGCAAAAACTATCTATAGAGTGGCTGTGCAAAATGCAACCCAAATGATCGAGGGCAAAGGTTTGTGGTGCTCTTGAGGGTGTGCCCCGGATTAGTTAAGCTTGACATTTAAGGGTCAGGGTCCAGTGGGAATCATAGAATCATACAGTTGGAAGAGACCACAAAGGGCCATCCAAGTGCAACCCCCTGCCATGCAGGAACTCTCAATCAAACATACCTAACAGGTGGCTATCCAGCCTCTGCTTAAAGACCTTCAAGGAAGGAGACTCACATTACACTCCACGGGAGTGTGTTCCATTGTTGAACATACCTTACTGTCAGAAGTTGCTCCTAATGTTGAGGTGGAATCTTTTTTCCTGGAGCTTGCATCCATTGTTCCGTGTCCTAGTCTCTGGAGCAGCAGAAAACAAGCTTGCTTCCTCCTCAATATGACATCCCTTCAAATATTTAAACAGGGCTATCTATCACCTCTTAACCTTCTCTTTCTACAGCTAAATACCTCCAGCTCCCTAAGTCGTTCCTATAGGACATGGTTTCCAGACCCTTCACCATTTTAGTCCCCCTCCTTTGGACATGCTCCTTTTCTCATGTCGTTTTTTTGAATTGTGGTGCCCAGAACTGGACACAATATTCCAGGTGGGGCCTGACCAAAGCAGAATAGAGTGGCACTTTACTTCTCTTGATCTAGACACTATACTTGATTGATGCAACCTAAAATTGCATTGGCCCTTTTTAGCTGCCCCATCACAATGTTGACTCATGTTCAACGTGTGGTCTACTTGGACCCCTAGATCCCTTTCACACGTAGTTTCATTCAGTCAGGTGTCCCCCATCTTATATCTGTGCATTGGCCCAGCTTTCTAGTCTATTTAGGTCATTTTGAATTTTGATCCCTCTTGGGGTATTTGCTGTTTCCTTCTAAATTTGGTGTCATCTGCAAATTTGATAAGTATGCTCCCAATTCTGTCATCCAAGTCATTGATAAAGATGTTGAATAGCACTAGGCCCAGGAACGACAGAATTCATACCCAGGCGTAGTCACAGAATTAGGAAGTCACCAGATAGGTTTGTTGTGGACACAGGCAAGAGCTTGTACAGTTGTAGAAGAGCCTGAGAGTTTTGAAGAGTTAGAAACCTTTTCTAGAGAGAAGAAAAGGAGATGGTTGTGATGCAATGGATATGTGAATTTAGTTGTTTGGTGAACAAAGATGTTGTTGAAATTGTTAATAGACCTAAGGATAAACCAGTGATGGTTGCAAATGGGTATATAAGAGAAAGGAAATGCCTGATGGAAGCAATTAATACAAGCAAGATTGGTAGCTAAGGGTTTTGACAACAGCAACATAGAAATAGATTTTGACAAGACTTATTCTCCAACAGACAAAGCCTAGAAAGTTTTGAGAATGGTGTTAGTGTAGCAGCAGGAAGGAATAATTTAATTGTAGAGCATTTTGATTTCGAAACGGCTTATCTAAATGCAACTTTAGATGAAGAAATTTTTATGGAACAGCCACAAGGGTTTGAGGAAATGGACGTCAGAAAGTTTATAGATTGAAGAAGGCATTGTACGGTTTAAAACAGAGTGCCAGAGCTTGGAATTTGTGTTTAATGATGAGTTATTAGTTAAGTTAGGTTACAAGAGAAGCGTGACAGATGCTTGTGTATATACAAAAGGAGACATAGTGTTGGTGATTTATGAGGATGACTTGTGCATGGCAGCAAAGTCAGAACAGGACATAGAGTCAGTCAAGAGAGAGTTATCAGAAAAGTTTGTTTTTGAAGGATTTAGGTTTGTTGAATCCTATTTAGGCATCAATGTTAGTGGACACAAGAAGGACATTGTTTGTTAAGTCAGAGGAAGAAGATTGAGAAGACTTGATTGAAAAGTGTGGTCTACAAGAATGCCAAAATAGTTAGAGCTCCTATGACAACTGGTTTTATTTCTGAACCAACAAACAAAAGATTTTGAGGACAAGAATCATTATTCAGGAGCATAATAGGATCACTACAGTTCATTCTTGCCACACTAGGCCAGACTTGCTTATGGCTGTGAAACACATTATCCAGAAGACCTGTGATCCTCGGTATTGAGACTGGACGGCAGTAAAAACATTTTGTTGAGAATACTTAAAAGGGACTTTAGACAAAAAGTTAGTCATAAAACAAAAAAAGATATAATGCAGACTTAGATTGTTTTGTAGATAGTTCATTTGCATCAGAATTAGAGAGACAAGAAGTCAGTAAACAGGATGATCATCAAATATATGTGAGAGTCCCCATAGTTTGGAGAAGTAAGAGAAAACAAACAAAACGTACGCGCTAAGTACTTCTGAAGCAGAATTTGCAGCACTGAACGAAAATAGTAAACGAGGGTACAATGGCTGATTGAACAATGTTTTAATGATCTTACTTAAATGAACATTTTCAGAGTACCAGTGGAGGAAATTCGGAGTAGATTCGCAATCATGCATAGCGATGGCGTGAAACAGAAAGTTTGAAAACAGAACCAAATATGTGGGTGTAAGGTACCAATGTAAGAGACATGTTCAAAAAGAAGAACAATGGTTCAAAACGGGGAAGGAATGAAATAGAGTTGAAAGTACATAGAGACACAAAATAACATAGCAGATTTTGTTTACAAAAGCTCTAACAGTGGAAAAACATGAAAGGTTGACAGAAATGGTTGGAAATAAATTAATGACATTAAGTCACATACAATATTTTATTTCGAGGGGATTGTAATTTGTTAAGAAAAAGCAACATGGGTTATACGTAAATGTAAATAAATATAAACATGTTGTGAGAGTCAGGGGTGATCAGCAGAAGAAGCAATTGGGAACCACACAGGTGTAAATGGTAATACAATTAACAAGTCCTGAATGCCAAGGACAAGAAAAGAATGTAAAGTGGTAATTGGACACACCTGACAATTGTTAATGGTTCAAGGCTGGAGATGTGGAGATCGAGTGAAATCATTAATGTAGGATGAACAAGAGAACCAATGAGAATGGTGTACACGCCTACTGGGTGGAAACAGACAACAGTGGGTGGTACCATGCATTGACTATAATAAGACTATGCATCCCAATGTATTTTGTGGGTAGTAGTAGGTGGGGTTTAGAGTGGATAGTGAGGAGTGAGAATATTGTTGTGTTGGATAAAGTTTTGGGGCTGTATATGGTAGAATAAAGTAGATCTTTTATATAAAGACTACTGAGGTTGTCTGGTGTCTTGGGTGAAGCTACAAGAGACCAGCTGGATCCAGAAGAAGGGTGAACGACTTCTGTGGAATGCGCAAGCAAGAGTGAGAAGGCTTGGAGAGTTTTGTCGGGTCTTCAGCCTATTCTCTGTAACTGCTAAGCTATAACACCACTGGCCAAAACTGGTCAGCGCGGGTGCACAACCAGGTGGTGAGTTCGAGCCAGAGGTGAAGGCTACAACTCCCATCATCCCTGACACCCACTGGTCACTTCTCTCCAGGATGAAAAGGAGCCATTGGCCCATTACAGACGGGGCCTGAAAATACAGACTGGGTCCGTATTAGGGTTAGAAAGGGGCAATTCCTGATGCCCCTAACCCTATACAGACCCAGTCCGTATACAAAATGCGCGGGCATTCCACATGGCCAACTGCCATTACAACGTCACGACCGGCGCCCCCAGCGCCGCGCTCTCACACGTAGTGGCGCGGACGTGACGGCTTGGCTTTGTGTTGCATGAGTTGCCTAGAGCACCTTCCAAGGTGCAAGAGGAGGCTCCGAAACAGAGCTCCTGGGGTTTGCGTCACTGGGTGCAGTCTTTACATGACTGCGCCAGCGACGCAGAGGAGAAAGGGGCCCAAGCGGCCCCCTTTCTCTCCTCCTCCCCGCCGTCGCTGGGTGTTTGGGGCTTGAAAGCCCCAGCAGACACACCCTTTCCAGGCCGCGGGAAGCGGCATTTTGGCCGCTTCCCCGTGGCCTGCAAAGCGGCGGGATCGGTGGCCTCGGAGGCTGCTGGGTCTGGCAGCTGAGGCCCCGATTAAAGCAGCAAGGCGGGGGGAAAGGGGGTGCAGGCCGCCCCAAACGGGCGGTCTGTAACCCGCCATTGTTGAGCACCCTTTGGCTTCGGCCAGTAAACCAATTACAAATCTATGTAACAGTTACCTTGTCTAACCCACATTTTACAAGACTGTTTGCAAGAATGTCATGGGGAACCTTGTCAAAGGCCTTACTCAAATCAGGATATGCTATATCCACAGCATTCCCTTCATCTAACAAGCTGGTAATTTTAGCAAAGAAAGTGATCAGATTTGTCTGGCATGACTTCTTTCTCTGAAACCCATGTTGATTCTTTGTGATTATGGAATTGCCATCTAGATGTTCACAGACTCTCTGTTTAATGATCTGCTCCAGAATCTTTCCTGGTATTGATGTCAGACTAACTGGATGATAATTGTTGGGATTCTCTGTCTTCCCCTTTTTGAAGATGGGGACAACGTTTGCCCTCCTCCAGTCTGCTGGGACTTCTCCTGTTCTCCAGGAGTTCTCAAAGATTATTGCCAATGGCTCCGATATTACATTTGCCAGTTCTTTTAATGCTCTTGGATGTAGTTCATCTGACCCTGGAGACTTATATTCTTTTAGAGTAACAAGGTATTCCTGTACTCTTTACTTATTCTGTTCTGAAATTCCCCTATTCTGTCCTCTGCTCCATTATCCTCAGGTTGAGCACCCTTTTCCTTTTCTGAAAAGACAGAGGCAAAGAAGGTGTTGAGTAATTCTGCCTTTTCTCTGTCCCCTGTTAGCATTTTGCCATCTTCTCCACACAGTGGCCCTACCATTTCCTTCTTCTTTTTGCTGTGGACATACCCAAAAAAGCCCTTTTTATTGTTCTTAACCTCTCTAGCAAGCCTGAGTTCATGCGGCGCTTTAGCTTTTCTGACTACCCCTACATAGGCCTGCTATTTCTTTGAATTCCTTTTTCGTGATTTCTCCCTTTTTCCATTTCTTATATATGCTCCATTTAAAATTTAACTCAGTTGAAAGTTCCTTAGTCATCCATCCTGGTTTCTTGAGAAACCTCCCATTTTTCTTTCTCACTGGAACTGTTTGAAATTTTGCCTTTAGTATATCTCCTTTGAGAAACTGCCATCCATCCTGAACTCCCTTCTCTTTTAGTATTCCTGACCATGGGATCACCCCCAGTATTTCTCTAAGTTTACTGAAATCAGTGTGTCTGACTATGCCTGGCTTCTCCTTTACACTGCATAACAAACTTTAGGAGAACATGGTCACTTCCACCTAATGATCCCACCACTTGCACTCCATTAACCAAGTCATCTCTGTTGGTTAGGATCAGATCTAAAATAGCTGATCCCCTTGTTGACTCTCCCACCTTTTGGAAAATGAAATTGTCTTTGAGGCAAGTGAGGAATTTGCTAGACCTTGAGGATTTGGCTGAGTTTGACTTCAGCAAATATCAGGATAGTTCAAGTCACCCATCACTACTACATCTCTCCTTTCTGAGTGTGTGGTCATCTGTTCTAGAAAGGCATCATCCAATTCCTCCATCTGACTTGGAGGTCTGTAGTAGACTCCCACAATATCATCCCTGTTCTTTTCTTCCCCTTTAATTTTTATCCAGATGCTCTCCACCTGGCTTCCAGTTTTGATGTCCTGGATCTCTTCACTGGTGTAGCTTGGATTCCACAGGAAATGCTCTGTTCACCTCTGTTACCTATAAAGCCCTACACAGCTTAGGTCCAGACTATTTGAGAGACTGTATGTCCACATACAAACTGACTACAGCCTAAGATCTCTAGGTCCCACCACCATCCCAGGCTCGCCTGGTGAGGACATGAGAGAGAGTGGCTGCTCCCACCCTGTTGAACTCCCTTCCATGGGAGACTAGGTTGGTCCCCTCACTGCTGGCTTTTCTCCAGCAGGCAAAGACATTTTTATTTAAACAGGCCTTTTATGATCTTGCAGGCTTGGTTTTATTGGGGGATGAGGGATTGGTTTTAGATTATTATTTTTAATTTTGTATGTTTAAATTTTATATTTGTAATTTTAAATATTTTTAAATTTTAATAGTATGATTTTAATTGTTGTTTTAATGTGTTTTAAATGTATTGTTAGCTGCCTTGGGTCCCACTTTGGGAAAAAGACGGGATAAAAGTAAATAAATAAAAATAAATAAAAAGCAATAAAATATTGCACGACTTCATTCCAGTCAAGTTGGGGATGACACTCACCTGACCCATTTTTATGGCCACATTTCTAAATATTTCCTCTGTTGGTGGATATTTCCACTAGTATGGGAAATTCTTGTGGGGTGCTTCATCTTCCTTCTTTATGGTGTATCTTCACCAATGTAATTTACACATGAATCCTCTGGGATACAGTCCTCCCTTGTTATACATGGATTTTTTATTCACGGATTCAAGCATCCACGGTTTTAAAATGTTCAAAAAAAGTATAAATTTCAAATATCAAACCTTGATTTTCCATTTTTTATAAGAGACACCATTTTGCTATGTCATTATATTTAATGGGACTTGAACATCCATGGCCAAACCCCAGCGTATAATAAGGGTCCACTGTATTTTGTGGCCTAATTCATTGTTTTCTTGATCAAAGAACAAACACCATGTCTTTAAACAGTTTTATTATCTATTTAATTCTCAGTCCCAGACCAAAGTTTTGAAGTAACGTGTCAATTATTGATGATATTTTAATAATGTTTCCTTTTGGAGCAATTGGGGCGTACTGACAGTCTCTTTGCAAAAATAATACAAAGATATGTAATTTTACATGTAACAGGTGTTTTGGAGGCCAATTTGCTGCTCAGGAACATTTTGAGAGGATTTCCTCTCTTGATTTTTTTGCACACACACAGACATACACACACACACACACATGCGTGCACACAAACACACACACACACACACACACACAGAGAACTAAAACAACAACCAACTTAATGAGGAATGCAGCGTTACTATCTAAGAAGTGCATCGCTACAAAGTTGAAGCACCAATGATAATAAATTGCCTGGTTTGATGGCTTGTAACAAAACACATGATGGTTAGAATGTTGTAGAAAACATACACCAGTGGTTACGTCAGCATATGTAGTTTGAGAGTCATGGTGCAAAAAGGTATCCTGCAATTCTTTGTGCAATGCCAATTTCTTTAATTTTGCATCAACAGCTTGGGCGGGGGGTGGGGGGAGGGCAGGACTTCTTGCTGTAACTCCATTTCCCTGGCCACTGATTATCTATGCCTACGTGTGCCCAGGCACACATTCTGGCTGTCCTCAGATACCCAGGAAAGAAGGAACTACCTTACACTTAGGTGATACAAGGCAGCTGGAACATTCCTAGGTGCATGCTTGCTGCTAGTCAGAAGCTAGGAGGGATGGAACCTCACTCAAGAGCTCCAGGCAAGGGAGGAGATGGAGACAACGGAGTAGCCTCTGCTTTCTGAGAATGGCATGTACTTACTCATTGTCTGTATCCTTAGATGATCTCTTGGCCCATGGCTTACTTTTAAAAAGAACCTTACAGTTGTGGCCATTATTGCAGGGAAATGATGATAGAGTTTTGTCCAGATGAAGAGCATTCTGCACAGAATAGATAAAATGACTATAAAGTCATGAATAGTTCTTTGCTCTGTTTTTTGCTATTCCCTGTTTTCTAGAGAATGATCCTTCGGATATTGTCTGACTCCAGTTCCCATTGGCCTCAGTCAGTACAGCCAATGGTAAGGCTCAATGAGAATTTTAGTCTTAACAACAGCTTGGTGGCCATTTGTTCCTCACCCATTTCATATAGTGATGGACCCCTTTAATTTTTGCAATGACTACCTTGGCCACTTGAAACACTCCCAGAACAAGCAGGGAGTCAACTTTGCTAGCTGAATTAAAACTCAGACTTCATCTTTCAGCCAACTTTCCAGTCTTGCCATGTTTTGGAAAAGGGCTGGAAATATGGCAGTACATCAGCTTAGAATGATCCAAGGAACAGGAACAGATCTCTGAGGGGTATAAAACAATTCTGTTTCCCAGCAACAGATACAAATATTTCTTGTGGGGTGGGGGTGTCTGAATAAAATATTTTCAGATTTTTATATGAAAAACAGCATCTGGAATAGTATGGCTTGGAAAGCAATAGAGACAGATCCTAGTATAGACACTGGTGCATAGGGGTAATGTGATTTCAGCAGCCCATTTTAGCTTTCTAGGACACCTGCTCTCCAGTAGTCTTCAGCCTTCAAAGAGTCTGTGGCCATGGGGCTGAGAGACAGAGTGGGTGGGGGCACTGCCTTGGAAGAGGTTCAATTGATCCAGCCCCACTGCGAAGGGGAGAGAGGAGAAGCAAGAGGGCAGCCATTGGCCAAGGGGGAGAGGTGCAGGTTGCACCTGGTGGAAAGGGGGATCGCCATGGTGGCTTGCCAGCAGGGAGAGGATTGCATCCCCTGGCAGTCTCTGGCCTCTAGCCCAGTGCCCCTGGACTGTGGGGAAGACCTCTGCTAGTCCCCTGGGCAAAGCTATGCAGTGTGTGTTGTGTGTGCACAAAAGAAGGAGGGAAGGAGGGAAGGGAGGAGAGATGGAAATAGCAGGGAGGCCGGAGTAAGAGCTGGCAAACCCACAAATAATCAAAACTTCAAGTTCCAAAACCGCAAATTCAGAGGGACTACTGTAAAGCATCTACAGTATAAATAAAACATTGATGTTGAAATGGAATCCTGCTTCCAGTTTGTACAGTATGTCTCTTTCTTTGGGTTTCATGGATCTGGTTATCATTGAATGATAGTCTTTATTAATGGCTTGGATCAGGGGTAGGCAACCTTTTTGAGCCGGGGGCCGGGTTGTTGTCCCTCAGACAACTGGGGGGCCAAAGCTGGAGGGTGGAGCTTCCACCCTCTGGGAGCCGCACATGGGGGTGGAGCTTCCACACTCTGGGGCGGAGCCACATGCCAGGGCGGAGCTTCCACTATCCAGGGGCGGAGCCACATGTCAGGGGCGGAGTTTCCACCCTCCAGGGGCGGTGCCGCATAATATTTGCAAGAAGCTACTAGGGCCGGCAATGCCATAACACAGCAAAAAATGCATGCCACTGTCTCAACCCACAAAAGAGCAAGCAAGTCCATGTGGGGGGATTTTGCAAAGAGAATACCAAAGGATAACAACAACAATAATAAGAGCAATATTTGTAAGAATGGAAGCGACTAGGCAAGGCCACAAAACAGCAAAAAATGCATGCCACTGTCTCAAACCACTTTCTTTCTCTCCCTTCCTTCCTTCCTCCCTCTCACTCCCACCCTCTCACCTTTTTTCTCTCTCTCTTCTCTCCCTCCCTCCCTCCCCTCTCCCTCTCACCTTTTCTATCTCTCTTCTCCTCTCCCTCCCTCTCTCTCCTCTCCCTCTCACCTTTTCTCTCTCTCTCTTCTCCTCTCCCTCCCTCTCCCTCTCACCTTTTCTCTCTCTCTTCTCCTCTCCCTCCCTCTCTCTCCAACCCACCCCCCCTTTCTCTCTCTCTCTCTCCTCCCCTTCCTCCCTCTCTCTTCTCTCCCTCCCACTTTCTCTCTCTCTCTTCTCCTCCCCTCCCTCTCTCTCTGCCTCCTCCTCCTTCCCCCCCGCCCCTCCATTTATAGGAGGGAGGAGGGAAGGCGGGGATTTATTGGGTTTAGAAACCTGCATTTCCATGCTGAGCTTCATGGTACACATGCTGTTTGCAGTGCCAAACTGGCTAGTCCCTTGCTTGACAGCAGAAAACAAATATCTGATGAATTATTTTGTAAGCATTTGTTTAGTTTCCACAAGAATTGTTTCCAGGAAAATGAGATGGTTATTGAAATTGTATTTTGGAACTGTTTTAGCACTGCTTTTAGTGCTCTAATGCTAAATCTTTCCTCCTACACCCCTTGGAACTTTACTAGATTGTCAATGCATCTTCCAATGAATTTATGGGATTCACCAGACAAAGCTTCTATATCATAAGTAGGAGAGTTATATTTATGGGGTGCTTTCCTTGTTTAGCAAGGGCAGAGATTACTTTGAAAGGTAATTATGGTGCGTTACAGACCGCTGAAAAGCAGCGGCCTGCACCCGCCCCTTTCCCGCTGGATTGGGGCCTCAGTGGTTAGAGCGGCAGCCGCTGAGGCCCCGATCCGCCGCTTTCCAGGCTGCGTTTGGAGGTGGTGCGTTCGTGACGCCATCATGGCAGTCCCCATGTAGATGGGGCACCGCCATCTTGTACGTCCTCAGGACGTATTAGGCTTGGGGGCATCAAGAAGTGACGCCCCTTTTTAAACCTAGGACGTCCCTGTAACGCGCCAATATTTTCCATTTCATTTTTCAAGTTTTCTACTACTTCAACATCCCACATTTCTCCCTATTTGTGCCTCACTGACTAGTCTGCATTTGTTAAGTCATGAAGTATTTGTTTTTTAAAGTTGTTTGTAAGCAACTTTTCAAAAGACACAACTAAGCATGGTGTTCCTTTATATTTGAGGCTTGAGTCACCTTTAGCGTTATCATCAATGTACGGAGTGAAATGCAGGCAGCTATTTTATTTTACTGTTTGACAAGCAAACTGTTTCCATAAATTACTGGCTAGATGTTACGGCATGCCAGTTACAAAATTAACCACAAGGACCAATAATTTTAGGGGAAAAACATTCCATCGCTTCTACAGTGACTTTGTTGTTAAGAGGCATCTTGAGTTTATTTATGGGAGGGTAGTCAGGCATAAAGGGAGCACACCTGACTGTTCATTTTTATGTACTTCACTATATGACCAAGTGGGATGAAAATCATTTTATTTTATCTGCAGGGCTTTTAAGGGCTGAATCAGTCCATCAACGATCAGTTCATTTCCAGATGCTTGTTTTTACCTTCAATATTGTTGTTTCCTAGAGCTTGCTGTTCTATACATAGAAATGCAGAAGAAATGTGGAAACTTTAATAATTCTGAATTTAAGAGCAAATACAGAGTTGTGTGTGTGTTTCAGTGCTCCAGGGCTGGAATCGTCTATGCACTATGTTGCTACATAACTACAGTAGTTACATGGCTACACAAAGCATCCTGACCCAACCCCTCCAATCCCCACTTACTGGGTCAGCAGCCACTGCCATTGATGGTGTGTGTGTGTGTGTGTGTGTGTGTGTGTGTCTATCTATCTCCCTGTGCTGGAGAAGTAGCAGACTAATGTTCCCATTCCTTGTATGAGCAGTCTCTTATTGCATAGGCAAAAATCAGGCCCCTGGAGCAGGTCTTGTAGCAATCCCCATTCACAGCAGATATTGCTTGCACAAAGGAGGTGGTAGTTAACTGCTTCTTGAAGAACAGGGTGGCTGCTGACTAGTAAGCGAGGACTGAGAGACTTTCACCCTTCCTATGTATCCCTTAAACAATGAGGATCATAAATATGAAATAGTTCAAAATGTTCAGTAGGATTTTAGCCTGGCAGTTTAACAGGGCCTATGGAGGTCTTATGGCTGTTGAGACGCACCACTGGCTAGGGATAGCGAGTTAAATGTCTAACATCATTTGAAGGGCAAGAAATACCCTATATCTGGTCTATTTCATATTGCTCTACACTTAAGAGGAAATAGAACTGAAGTCCTAGTCCCAAAGTATCAATAAATTGCTGCACACACTATTCTTGTTGCTTCTAGAATCTAGGGCAATAATTTACATTATTGGTTACAGTTTTGATAAGGTAATATGGGGGGAAAGGGGAATGTAACTCTTTACTCCTTTCTCTCATCAATAGTTATGTGGGATTATTACATATAATCTCCATGGGCCATAATTGTGAAAGGCCATAAATTGTACACATGGCTGGGCTGTACAAACTAACAACCAAGAAACAATAGTGCTCATTTCCTGCTTCCTCACAGCTGTTCCTCATATCTTTCATTTTCTTTCTCCGATGACCACCATAATTCTTTACATTTTTCAGGCTGTATATTCTGAAAGAAAACAAATGAGTAACTGCTAAGACAAAATGGTAAAGGCACTTCACATCCACTACACAGGTATTAAGTTCCTTTACAGTTAAGTTCCTTATTACAAAGTCTTTTTAGGCCCACCTAGTCCCCTCTTCTGAGTCTCATTTGCTGTCTAGCTGGGCACATTTTGGCAGCATAGGCATTGGGAGGATGATTAAGGAGGATCACAGTCTTTCAACATCATATTGCAGCAGCGTATCTAAAGTAAATAATATAAATAATGCAATAAAGGTTGCACCAAGAAAGAGTAGGATAACCAATCTACAACAGGCAAGGAAAACAGCAGATGCCTCCAGCATCCTGTGCTGAGCATATTTGAACAGGAAAACTGAGAGAGAAGACTGTCTGAAGCACCATTTCTTCCCATATGAACCTGCAGAGGAGGCACTTTTCTCTATCCCACTGCCTTCACAGGCATATAAGTGGGAACATGGGAAAAGGCCTATGACTGCTCCCATACTTTGAAACAATTCCCTAGGGAATCTGGGGAATCTCCTTTTTGTTGATTTCTTTGGCAGCAGGGTAAGATCTTTCTTTTCAAGCAAGCCTTTGGAAATTGATTTGTAACATGACGGGCTTTTTATGGTGCTGTATCATGTTTAATCTTTGTTTTAAAGTACAGTGCACCCTTTCTTTACGAGGTGATCCGTTCCAGACCCCCCCCCCCCCCCACGTAAAGAGAAAATGCATATGCTGGAGCCCCATTAGAAGTAATGGGTGTGGGGTGCGTGCCATTGGCGCACACTCCATTACTTCTCCCAGGTGCACTGAGGCTTCTTCCAATGCACATGGGTGCACTGTATGATTTTAAATGGTTTCATTTTGTCATTGATTAGGACTGTTTTAATTTTTGTATGTTTTTAATTATATGTGCTTTTATAGAAATGTCTACCTTCTTGTAGGCCATCTTGAGTTTCCCATCTGGGGGAAAGGTACGGTATGAATAAACGGATGGAATGGAATGGAAAAGACAAGAGCAGAGAGGCCACACCAGATATCCCTAGTGTGCGTGTGTGTTTTTAAAAGGATGTAGCTATATGTCTGAACACAAGTAGAAATCATGAGAAAAGTGGAAGCTGCTGAAAGAAAAAAGTCACCCCTGGATGGATGTTGGAAGAAGTATTTTCATAGGTAGTCTCTAGAAGGGATCAAAATATTTTTGTTTACTTATGTGAAGCTTACCTGACCTGATTGTTTCATGTACATATGATATTGGTTTCATGTGCATATTGGTTTTTTTTTGGAATAAAAAGGGTTGCTGATACATCTTGAACTGATCTTCTTTTTTATGGCATAGGAGCTGATCGCTGTTCTCTCCATGCTGTTTCTGCTTCTGGGACTTTTTGTTAAACAAATAATACCCAGGAACACATCTACTTTGTTAACTGAAATATACTTATATATTCAAAATATCCAATACAGTCTTTGTTGTATGCAAAAAAATCAGCAACCTGGCAAGACCACCATGCCCAGAATTGTAGCTGTTCTCATGGGTGGGAAAATAACTGTAAATCACTAAGGACTTTTTCACATGGGAGGAATGTATCACCATCCCGAAAGAAGAAAGTTGGACTAATTCGGAAATTCATGTAATTACATACTAGCTCATCACACACAAATGAGAACACCATCCATACAAAAGAGAAAGCAATGCCAATATGAATGAATTCATCACAAAGAAGAGGGTAAAGGAGGATTAAGGGCAAGGGGAGAGACCCACTGGATATGCTGTGTTTTCCTTTTGTCCAGCAAAGGACTAAAGAGAGCCCTTTTTCTGAATGCGCAGACTAATAAGCCATATACACTGACCTTTTCTGGACAGAGAAGGTGTGTGTATGTCTGTGTGTGTGCGCGCGCGCTCAAGTGGGCAGCTTTGTGGCTGTCACACAGGGTGACCAGAGCATCCTCCTTTCCCAGGAGGAATTCCTCCATTTCAGCCTCCTGTCAAGGAGGAATTCCAAAATGTCCTCCCATTTTGAGCCAGGGAGGGGAAACTGCAACGAAGGATCATGGAAGTTGTAATGTGTTTCTAACGAAGGCAATCCAAGGCCGATCTAGACATACATTTCATACGAGGCAAAAGCATTCATCTCTCTTTTGAAAATCTTTTTCACACTGCATAATTATGGCACATTGATTCCACATCAACAGGCATGGCTGCATCCTACTGAATCCTGGGATATGAGGTATTAAGAATTCTCAGCCAGACAGCTCGTACCTCACCAGCAGATTTCTATTCGCCAGGTGGACCGGGGTGGGGTGGGTGGGTGGGGGGACTCCCTCTCTCACATCCATTTGCAAGAACCTGCTCCACAGCTCAACCAGATGATGTTCTGATTGGCTACCTGGGTAGGGCAACTTGTAACAGTCTGTGAAAGACACATGGACTCCTTAGAAGATGCCAGTGTGCTACCCTGAGAATGCCATTACAGCTCCACATCTCCTGTCCGGGCACATATGGGAACCCCAATCAGGCTGGAACCCGTCCTCCCATAAATGTTCACCAAACTGGAACTAACAGGAAAGGAAACTTGTGAAAGTGAGATGGAAGTGGAAAACATCAGGAGCTGGCTTTTCAAGTTGGCTTTTCAAGTCCATCCATTCATCAAGACTCACGATCCCATGAAGTCATGCTTATTCTTAATTGTATTCCTGGAGCTGAATGAGTCTTCTTTGTATATAATCCCAAAGTGAACATCTGTGTTGAGTTGTTTTCATTTCCAACGCTAGGTGGCCCTACACAAACATTATTTACTATACAGTACTACTTTTTCCTGTTTCCTATCAGGAAAGTAACCACCTATTTGCAAACAAGCACTCCTCAATGCAGTTATCACTTTATATGTAGAACAATCTGAGCTTTTGTTTAGCATAAATCTTGAATACCTTTACTCTGTAACTATAGCCAAGAAACTAATTCAGTTAATGCATGGATGCATGTGAGGAGATATGAATAAAGGCAATGGTTTCATGGCACAGTAGAGTCCTCAAGAGTTTTGAACCCTGGGCAACAGTTTTTTGATAAACATATTTATTGCTTTCATGCATTGAAACTAACTGACCACTGTAAAGATCTGAAAGACCTGTGCCATTTTATGCAGCCCTTTGAAATGTTTAGGGCAAGGGTCATAATTTGCATCTTTCTGGATCCTATTACATTCAATCTCACTCCCACAACTATATGAATATGCTTTATACCTGAGGCTTTAATCCCACTTGGTACTTTATTTGAGGAAGTGGGCTTATATCAACAAAAGCTCATGCAAAAATAAAAATCAGTTAGACTTTAAGGAGCTATCCCATTTCTTTTCTCTCTCCCACTTCCTTCTTTCCTCCTTTTTGTGAGGAATAAAGGAGACGTTCTCTGTTTGCAGTCTCATTTTCATGTGGTCTGCTCATGATCTCAATAAAACCTAGGACTTTATCACACGGGGGGGGGGGGGGGGGGGGGTATTAAAAACAGTGATTATCCCATGAAAATTGCGCAATCATGATTAAAACACGATAAAAGAACCATTATCCCGGGAATATCCAGGCAATAAACAGCAACAAATCATTCATGAGATTTTCCCATTAATGATTTGTTGCTGTTTCTTGCCTAGTTATTCCCAGGACAATGACACTTTAATCGTTTTTCATTGTGACATCGTGTGAAAACCTTTATCATTATTGTGTGATTTTCACAGGATATTTCCAGGATAATGGCACTTTATGCACAAAAATCTTAATTGCGAACGCACGATTTTCACAGAATAATCACTGTTTATACTTCCAATTGTTTCCATGTGAAAAAGCACTAGTTATACATGCATCTCTTTATACCACTGCAAACCCTGCAAAAAGCAAGGTCCATGTTCATGTGAAGTCTTTGCATGTAAAAAGGTAGATCTTCTGCCAAATCCACAGAGATTGTGGAAAAAAAGGCAGCAAGTACGATCTCTCTTCGGCCTCCTGCCCTGGAGCCACATGCAGTTCTCAGTCTGATTTCATGTGGATCTCAGCTTAACTGTAAAAGCCTGCTATAAGTGAGACATTTCTCTCAGCAGAAAGGGAGAAAAAGACCCACTGCCCATCCTTGATTTTCTCTCTTCACATGTTAAATGAGTGCAGGCTTGCTGTTGTGTAAATAAAGGCATAAGCACAGAAAGTAGTTGATGTGGCTTTGTCTGCCTCAAAACAGTAGTGGATGGTGGTTTTCAGGTCAGTGGACTGGTGAATCCACTCTAGCCAAAATGCTAAAACTATTTTGCAGGGAGAAGTTCAGCACCTTGGATAACTACTTTATCCTTGAGATTCAAACCATGGATTCATTGGATTCATTTCCACGCTTACATGGAAGTCCTGGATTAACAGAACAATTTCTGGCACATTTATTGGCACTCAAATCCCACTGTGTTCAATGGAGCTTACACCCATTGTGCTTTTAGGACTGCAGCCTTAGCCAGCACTGACTGAGTGGTGATGTTGAAGGGAAGAGATGGCAAGGAGACCTAGTAGGGTGGCACAACACTGGGTAAACTCCCCAAAAACAGATACTCCCCAGTGCTAATCCTAAAATAGATTGATGGAATATTCCATGGGTGCATGTTCTGTGTTTATGAAACTGCTGTGCTAGGACAGCAGAAACAGGGAAGCTGTTGTTTGTTTTCTGCTATTCCAGAGACTAGGACACAAAGCAATGGATTTAAACTATAGGAAAATAAATCCCACCTAAACATTAGGAGAAATGTCTTGAGCTATGAGCTGTTTGATAGTGGAACACACTATCTTGTGGAGGTTTTTAAACAGAGGCTGGATGACCCTCTGACAAGAGAGCTTTGATTGTGAGTTCCTGCATGGCAGAGGGTTGGACTGGGTGGCCGTTGAGGTCTCTTCCAGCCTATGATTCTATGAGGGCAGCATGGTGAATGGCTCACTTATACTATATCCTAGTATGCCCCAGAGTGCCACTTAATGATCTGGAAACCAATACAAGGAACATTCCACACATGGAATTTAAGGGACAAGGAAAAAGACTCATGGCACAGTAAGCCAATGATTTCTTTCAGTATGTGGGAGTGAGATGTTGTGCCCTTCTATTTGGAAGGGGTCTTATGAAACTGTGAGTTGCTGGACTGGGCATTAATGTCAATATATTCCACGGTGTCTGGTTCTGCTAGTCAAGGATCATTGATTCCATACTAGGATGGTTCATACAACTGGATTTCATTTATTTAGATTTAGAATTTTCCACTTGCCAGAATGTAAAATGATTTTCTAGATGATTAACAGGCAGAATAATTGGGAGTAATCCAACTTAGCTCCATGTACAGCTATTAAAGGGACTCTGTTACAATACAAGGATCCATGTTGTACTTTGTCGGTATATTCTGTTCTTTACAATGCTCACAAAAATGACTAACCTATGAGGCTGTTTTGATTTATGTAGATTATGTAGAATAGTTAATGATTCTTGGAAAATGTGTGTTTAGTTTTCTCAGCAGGGCACCATCTATATACTACCACTGCAGAAATATCACTTTTTCAAAACATTCATATTGCAGTATTTTGTCCCCTCAGTGATACTGTGATCCTGTTGTAGTAGACAGCCAGGGTAGTGGTCGGAGTGTTGGACTAAGACTCTGAGAGACCTGTTCAGCCATGGAAACTGATTGGCTGACTATTGGCAAGTGACGTTCTTTCAGCATCAGAGGACGCCAATGGCAACCTCTCTTTGAACAAATCTTGCTAAGAATTTGTGATATATCCACTTTAGCATTACCATAAGTTGGAAATGACTTGAAGACATACATGAACGACAAAAGGGCTGAATGAGTGATATATGGGTAACAATTTTATTATTTTTGACCTTATCGGCAATGGATAACACTTCTTTGAGGTGTGTGTGTGTGTGTGTGTGTGTGTAAATACCTCCTCTCCCCAATCTTTGATATTTCCATTTACACCTTATATACCTTGTGAATGGATACGAAGATTTAGCCAGATATTTTAACAAGTGGTATGAAGAGCAGTAATTATGTTGCAACCCAACTGATACACTCCTGCAATGCCCCCCTCCTCTCCTGTAACAAAAAATGTATGAAACTTGTGGCATAATATCAAGACATAATGCTTTTTCATGTTTTGCTTTAGTTAGTGGCTTCTCCTGTACACAAATGACATGATACCATATCACACATTTTGAAAGCATTGGTTACAGAAAAATACATATATTTAAAGTACCATACCCTTTGAGCATTGGACTGTGACTCTGGAGACCAGGGTTTGAATCTGCTTAGCCATGGAAACCCACTGAGTAACTTTGGGCAAGTCACAGTCTCCCACCTTCAGAGAAAGAAAAAGGCAACCTGCCCTCTTAACAAATCTTACTGAGAAAATCCCATGATAGGTTTGTCTTAGGGCCACCATAAATCAGAAAGTACTTGAAAGCACCCCAAAACATTAAAAAATATCACCAAAAAACACTACCATCTGGAGTCTAAAAGTTAAATAAATGAGTAAATGGTAATCAATAATATCTGCTTGCTTGTTCCCTTTATATCCTGTATTTCATCCAAGGAGCACACAGCTACCTAAATGGTTCCCCCTGCCCCTGCATTTTTATCCTCACAACAATCCTGTG
Organism: Sceloporus undulatus; assembly: GCF_019175285.1. Taxonomy (NCBI): domain Eukaryota; kingdom Metazoa; phylum Chordata; class Lepidosauria; order Squamata; family Phrynosomatidae; genus Sceloporus; species Sceloporus undulatus. The sequence goes on from NC_056522.1 coordinate 278,424,627, forward strand.
AAAAAGGATGAGGGATCGAGCCTGGCTTAGATTCAGTTCAATTCTTTAAAGACTGGGTCTCACTTGAAATGAGGTTCTCATTTTTACTAGAAATTCTCTATTATCTACCATGTCTAGTTCCTCCTTAAGACCTGGCAAAGTATGTTGTTGTTGTTGTTGTTGTGTGCCTTCAGGTTGTTTCTGATTTATGACAATCTTAAGGCAAATGTATCACAGGGCTTTTGGGGGCGGAGAGTTTGTAACTCTCTCAAGGCCACGCAGTGGGTTTCCATGGCCGATTGGGGAGTCGAACCCTAGTCTCCAGAGTCGTAGGTCAATGCACAAACCACTACACCATACTATGACCTGGCAAATGCTTTCTCAAATTAAACTTTGCTCCTAGCATAAAGTAATAAGTTCATCATTTCTAATGTCTTGTTTCTTTTCCAGGTGATGTGAAGTATCAGGATTCCTCTAACCTATTTCTCCCTCACTTAAAAATCATTTAAGCACGTTCAAGGGGGAAATATTATTAAGGTCAAAAAATGTAATAGGGGCACGAAACTAAAATACTTTGGCCACAATCCAAGGCAAACTGAGGCATATATAAGGGTGCCCAACTCAATGCTGGATTGTGGCCTTTAAATGTAGACAGAGGGTTTGGTTTGCTTGTACATACAGCCATTGCGCTTGAAAATGCCTGGCGGATAATTAAACAGTAATTGCTACATTGTGTACAAGCTGTTTCAGAGAGTTATAAATCATTTAAACAGATCTGGAAGTAGCACAGTAATGGAATATTTTCCATTTTTACTGCAGTTTCCAAGAAGCCAACCTAGTCATTTAAGGTAAATGATGGTTGTATTATTATTTCCCTTTCTTTTGGAACCGAATTTGCAATTTTTGATTTTGATTACTCATTCATAATAGATGACTCATAAAATTCTGATTGAAAATCTTTATTGAAGATTATGACTTTGGGCTGCCATTGCCATTAGTGTGAGAAATCAGTTATCTGGGAAGACAGCAATGAGATATTCGATATCATAGCTATGTATGTCATGCAACCTGCCCAGTACCCCCATCATAGCTGATGCTCTCAGGTATAGTGGAGAATGATGTCCATCAGCAGTGCTGGAGTAATATTAACTGCTGTTCCACCTTCTACAATGGAAATGTTAGTGCTTGTCATCTTATTTTTTTGCCACTGAGAGCAAAATATCTTGGGATACCCCCATTGACAAGATAGTCTTGTGTATAATTACAGCGCTTTAGAAATAAAGTTTACTACTACTACTACTACTACTACTACTGGTCTTCTGTTTATTTGCCTCTAGCCATCTGACAGCTGTTGATGTCTACAAAGAACTGCAGTAGACAGAAGAAATAGTTGTGAATAATGGTTTGAGTGCTGGACTACAGCTCTGGAAACCAGGGTTTGATTCCTCGCTTGGTCATGAAACCCACTGGGGGGACCTTGGGCAAGTCTCATACTCTCAGCTTCAGGGGAAGGCAATGGTAAACCTCATCTGAACTAATCTTGCCAAGAAAACCCATGATAGGATCGCCTTAGGATCACTGTAAGTAGGAAATGGCTGAAAGGCACGCAAAAACAACAACAAAAAACTTGTTTAAGAGACAAAGTGAATGGAGCAACCCTAAAGTACTGTATGTTAGATATAAAGGACAGTGATTTACAGCATAGAGAAAGGAACTGAAAGCGAACAATCTGGGAACTTAACAAAGATGGACTTATCTTGCAGCAAAGGACATTGAGGTTTGTTGTTATCATGGTACCGAGCCCTGCTTCCTAAGGAAGCCAGCACAGTAACTTCTTACCCACTAAAGGTCATGCCCTACAGGGGGCTTTCCCTGGTACAGCACAATGCCATTTGCTCATCAGGTCACTGGCTGCCACCTGCACTCTCAGATGAGCCACCTTTCACTTCCCCCCACCCCAGCTTGCACATCAAAAAGAGAGCAGAACAGGATCAGCCCCTAACGGGGGAGGAATTCAAGCCCCAAACTGGCAGGTGGTGGATGGCGCTAAAATGGACATTCCTCAAGCTGTGCTTCTCTAATGAAAGTAACAGTTTAGGCAGCCTAAGTACTCTAAAGGCACGAGATCCTGTCAGATCTTGGAGGTTAACCAGGGTCAGTCCTGGTTAGTACTTGGATGGGAGACCACCAATGAATACCAGGTGTTGTAAGTTATAATTTGGAGGAAGGAATTGGCAAAACCACCTTTGAGGATTCTTTGCCTTAGAATGCCCTATGAAATTCATGGGGCCACCATAAGTCAACAGGCGATTTAAAGCCACATACACTCACACACACAGTTTAGGGGTGCAAGACCTTTGGGTCTCCAGATGTTTTGGCCCACAACTCCCTATACTTTCAGAGCATAAGCAACAGTAGCAAGAGTTACCATGTGACCTGTCAAATACCCCCTACCATAGTGTAATCCTCCCAGGTATGCCCAAAACATGTAAAGGGCAAAAGATTCCCAGTCTTCTGGATAGTTTCACCCTCAGTTTGAAGACTTCACTCAGTGAGGTGAATGGCAAATGTGAGGAAGATGACTTACACTGTTGTGCCCCAGAAAGATCCAGACGTTTTGAGCAAAACTTGAAGCATAAGCAATTTGTCCCCATGGAAGCTCAGCTAGCACCGGCTGAATCCTTATTCACTGACCTGCCTTTCAAGTGACCAGGAACTTCTCTGTCTTGTCTGGATTAAGCTTCAGTTTGTTTGCTTTCAACCAGTCATTATTGTGTAATCATCTGCCTTGCCCCTTCCCCATGCTTTTCATTTTTAAAATGCAATATCCACATCCATACAATTATTATTATTATTATTATTATTATTATTATTATTATTATTATTATTATTATTATTAT
>NC_056522.1:278427515-278454620 GCF_019175285.1 Sceloporus undulatus
CTTTTATTTATAAAGCGCTGTAAATTTACACAGCGCTGTACATACAATCTTTTAGTTAGACGGTTCCCTGCCCTCAGGCTTACAATCTAAGAAGACACGACACAAAAGGAGAGGGGAGTGGTGGTGGGGAATGGGATCAGGTCCAGCAGTTCTTCTCCACCTCCGAGGAGGTGGCCTGGACCAAGGCAGATGGACTGGAGGAAGGGCTTGGCTTCTTAATGGATGGTTAAAAGGAGGCTTCCTGGGTCAGAGAGGGGCTCACCTCTGGGAATGCTTCTCTAAACAATATAGTCTTTAACTCAGTTTTGAAACTGGGTAGAGAAGTGATGAAGTGTGCATGTGGGGAAAGAAGGTTCCAGGAGTAAGGGGCAGCAAGCGAGAAGGGACGAATTCGGGAGGGGGCAGTGGTAGTCCTACACTGTGACAGGAGACCTTGACTACCAGAGCGGAGGGTGCGAGTAGGAATGTAAGGAGAAAGAAGGTCAGATAAGTAAGGAGGGGCCAATCCATGGAGGGCTTTGAAAGTCAATAATAATTATGCAACTTTTGACAAAATACGATTGACACTAGACAATGGGTTAGATGTTGAATTGCACTATGTGGATGTCTATGCACTTTATATACATTCTACACCTTTATTGCATTTACTGTAATATCAAGTGATAGTCATAGCAAAAATATTAATTTTTACATTAACACTCCCTCTATACATCAAAACCAGTTTGATAAACAATGAACTGTTTCATGGAGGCAGGGTGAAATTGGCTTACAGTCTACCAGCATTGTCTATAGTTAAACACACACAGTTGATTTCCCCTGAGCTCAGTCTGGGAGAGAAAACTGTATATCTAAATAAAATGTGATGAATATGCCTTCACAGCAATTTCCCTGCTGTAATTATGTATGTACTGAAAAAGCTACATTAATGTTCTAGCTAGGACTTGTCTTTGTTCAATAATATTTAGGCATAGATATTCTGACTTGTCAGTCATTTTGCCTGGGCAAAGCTTGGACAAGTTACTATTTTTGAAATGCAGGTCCCTTCTACCAGCTGGCTGTGGGATTTTGGGAACTGTAGTTCCAAAAAGTAAATTTCCCAATCTCTCTGTTTAGGTACAGTGGTACCCCGGGTTACGAAATTAATTCATTCCGCCGCCGCTTTCGTAACCCGGAATACTTCGCAAGCCGAAAAACCCATAGGCGCTAATGGGGAAAAGCCGCGATTTCGTGTGAAATAGCGCCGAAAAGCACCAAAATTTTTTTCGTAACCCGAAAAAAACCTTCGTAACCCGGAACAGTTTTTTTAAATGGATTTTTTTCGTAACCCGGAAATTTCGTAAGGCGGCGCATTCGTATCCCGGGGTACCACTGTAATTTTAAAAACCAGTCTAGAATTTCCTGACCATGCAGTTTTCTGCAGAAGCTCCTACTTTTCCGCATCATTTCATTCAAGCAGCGCCACTTATTGTTGAGTGATTGCTCTGGCTGTTAACTCAAACCTACCTTTTGACCCTGTTCTGTGCATCCTGAAATATTCAAGTAAACTCAAGTGCTGTTGTTTTTGCAGTCAAAATACAACAACATTTTGAATAGTTACAACAGTGTCCGTACTCAGTGCATCGGTGTCTGTGAGTTCCTGTTCCCTGTGGGGTAAGGAAAGCCTCTGGCTGGGAAGCCAGAGGCAAAGGGATGAACTTGGTAGAAGAAGGAGCAAAGGGATGAGTTTGGTAGTGACAGCTGTTGAGAGCCAGAACCTTGTTACTAACTCATGCTGACATAATTCCCAGTTATGCCACCATGGGTTCTTTCTTGAGTCTTGTGTGAGGAGGTTTCCAACAATTCCTTACAAAACACCTTTGCACATCCTCTTCAGTAGGAGCACAAGAGCAGCTGAGCAGTGCCCAGGCATAAGCCATTAGTCAATCAGTCCTCACTGGTGTGTGAAGCTGTGACCAGCATACATTTGGGTGCTCTTGTGGACCTGAGAAAGAAAGGGAAACCTCTACACACACACACACCACCACCACCACCACCACCACCATCATAATAGATACACTCATGGAGATCATACAAGAAATCCAATATGATCTTAGCCCATGAGCCCTTAAAAAAAAAACCTAACAAATTCTAGAATGGTATAATTTCATGGACTACAATGCAGAATGGACTACATATGCCATAATAACCCTGGCTAATCCTTAAAGTACTATGAATTCTTTTCCTACTCCTCTTTGCCGAAAGAGACAACCATTGCTATGCTCCTTTCATTTGTGTGTGTGTGTAAAACTAGGTGTTAAGTGGTGTATAGATCATACACAGGACATTACTACAGTAGTTCATGCTGTCAAAAATACTGTTATTGCAAAGGTATATACCCAGAGAGCAGTGAGCAAAACTATTCATCTTTACTGGGCAGCAGACTTTTTCTTCTTCTACAAGGTAAGAGAGGAAAAAGACGTTTTGGTAAAATAAGAAGAAGCTCATGTGTTCCACCCTGGAGATAGTTTTCTGTTTGTCCTGGTGATGTCTGGGGCAAAGATAACTCCTGAAAGTGTTATGGAGGAAAGCATGGGAAAGAGTTTGCAGATATAAATTGATAGGGAGGGGAAGGATTAGCACTATCTTCTCTCATTTGCAAATGCCATAATATTAATCAGTAAGCAAACATAATATGTCTGCCTTCATCTTTAGGGACACACTAGATATTATGCTGGCAAATGTGTGGTCATGGCTCTGCATTTACCAAGATGCAGAGGGAACTGGGTGAGACTGAACACAAGTAACAGTCATTCAGGAGGCAAGATGATACTGTAGTTCTTTTCTTCCTCATAGCTCCTATCTTACATATGCCCAGAGTTTGGGGGGGGGGGATTTTTTTTTGGAGTACAGCTCTCTGAATCATCCATGGAAGAAGAATGATGCTGGCTGAAAAATCTGGGACTGGATGTTAAAACAAGAGTAACTTATCTAGTTGGCACCTCCAGCAAAGCATCATTTTTGAGACCAGATTTGGAGGCAGAGAGGATTAGAGAGTCTGTGGGAAATGCTTGCATTGTTTTTCCCCTCAGCCACATTCACATTATGAGGGCAATTCAAGGCTGCAAACCTGGGTGTTTTCCTCTTTTCTATTTTGATCCTTATTTGGCAGTCTTAAGTCATCACATAACAACAACAAAAATGTCATTGTCGAGAGTGAGACCTCCTTGTTTAACAAATAGCTGAGGATGTTTTCTTTAATAAGCTTTCAACTTGTAAGGTGGGGTTTGAGGTTACTGTTTGGCCACTGCACATGAGTCAGGAAAGAAGAGGTTTGTCAGTGGAAACATCTCATAAGGTAAACGTATGACGATTGCATCTCACTTACAAGTTGTTGTGGGTACACAGAGGGTAGGGCTAGCATGCCATTTGCTTTATACAACATATGGGGTTGGGTGAAAATCATGCTGTGCTTAAGGAGTTTTAGGACTGCACCTCACAGTAGCCCCTGCCAGCATCAAGAATGGTGAGGAATAATAGGAGTTGCAGTTTGACACAGCTTGGGTTTTTCTACTCTACAGTGTTATATCAACTTCAAACCATTTTAATTGCCCTGGCGCCATCCTATGAAATCCTGGGATTTGTAGTTCTGTAAGCTACTTCTCAGCCAGAAAGCTCTAGTGCCGTAGTTCCTCATCAGACTACAGATCTGAGGATACTATAGTACGGCGCCATGGCATTTGAATAAAAGTGGAATAACAGTGCTATAAATGTGCAGTGTGGATGCATGCCCTGGAAGGCCACTTGATTCCCACCCCTTGTATAATTAATTGAACTTTACAAGCCTTGTCTGGTCACTTACCTGCTCTCTCACATTAAATCTAATTTGTAAATTAAAATTACAGTAATAAATGTCTAATTATATTTCATACAAAGAGAACTGCTCCTTGTACATTTCTCATTGCTCGGGGAAACAGGAAGCATGTAATAGTAGATATGTCTTACACAGGAATATTTTAAATATTGAGCAACACTTTTCCTGAAAACAGTAGGTACAAGGAGAACCACAGCGATAATGGACTGTATGTATTATATAATCTAAAATCTATGTAGCACTGAGCAGCTTTCATTTCTTGCATAACTAGTGTTTACATAATATCAACAGCAAGGTCATGACACATAAAATGCCAGCATTTCATATTTTGTGTGGCATTTAGGTGGGGCTTCACAATGTGTTTCTATTTAAGCTGAAGAAAATTTGATTTTAAGAAGACCTGGACAAACTAGAAGGAGGCATTGCCACCATTTATGTTATTATTATTTTTGCTTTATTTCTTGTTATTTTTTTTTACCTAAGTTTCTTTAAAAGTTTAAAAGTTCCAAATGTTAAAGCAAGTTCAAATATTCTAAGAAAGATAATTTATATCTACAAAATGTGTCTATGCCTGATGTCAAATTACATCAGAAAAACCAATTCTGGTAACATTTCACAGTTTTCTGCCAGACAATATAATTGTATTTAACTCCCTTTTACCAGTTTGAGATTTTTATTGTTAGTTGTCAGACCTGTTTTCAAACTCATGTTTCTGATGAATCAGCTTGGAAACATTGTTCATTGGACTACATTTCTGAAAATCCACAGCCAGAAAATGAATACATGAAATCCAGGAGTGGTTCAAAAAAGCAACTTTCCCAAGCTCTGCTTTGAATATCAGTTGCTGGGGGACAACTATGGCAAATGGCTTTTTAGGGTTTGCTTGCACTGGGCAAATAAAGCAGCTTCAAACTGAAGCTTCGGATGACATGTGAGGCACAAGTGGAATGAAACTGACATGAAGCTACATTCTGGGGACAAAAAATGGAACTAAAAGAAGCTCAGATATTCCAACTTAACACAGAAAATGTGCACCATCACAATGGCATATAAACAACAGCATGTGACTTTAGGAATCCGGGAATGTAAAAATGCAAAAGTATGACAAACATGGCAATGGATGCAATTACAACATACACAAACCAGAGAATCTAATAGGGGGGCATGGGGACAAGGCAGGGAAAGGGGCATGTATGTGGGGGGAGGGCTCCATGATTGTGCTTTATGTCATTGAGCACACTGATGTACTGTACTGGTAGTGCATCACACATGTGATTGTGTGGTCAAGCATACCACTGGTTATGTGGGGCATTCAATGGGACAGCAGCTGGGCAGGACAAGGGAGAAGACTGGCAATGTTTGTGTGATGGTGCACATGCATTGTAGGGGAAGTGGGAAGAAATAATTATGACCCACAGGTTGATGCAGCACAGGGTGGACTGTTTGTGGCTTTTCAGGCCGCCTTGGGAACAGACCTTTCAGACAATGTGGTTTCAAACCAGTTTGGAAAAAACTGGTATGGTGCTGCTTTTTCCTGCTCATCTGCTCCAGCCCTATGTCTCATGTCCAGTTTGTGGATTTATCCACCAACTGACTGAATTTTGGCAGGGGTCATCCTAATTAATCCTACATTGTTTCCCTTTTTCAGCTGCTTTTAAAATGTCTCAGTTTCTCTCTCCTCCTCCCACTTTCGCCCCTGGTCTTCAGTTTATTATCAATGCTGCAAACTGAGTTCAAAGAGTAAAAGTAGTTTGCACTCAGTAAGCTCACCAAGGAAAAGAGGAGAGGAAAGGACAGACCGGTGAAAAGTGCCAGTCTGTGGGTGGAGCCATGCTGCAGTGTCCCCATGCTGGACACCATGACCCTGCTGCCAGGGTGCCATTTTGGTGCACACTGGTCCACACAGCACGCGCCATGATGATGCACCTCTGGCGCTGCATCCAAACGGCACAGTGCTAAAGGGCATCATCATGCCGCTCAGCGTCGGCTATGGTGACCATTTGAGGTCGCAAAAAAGAGCCAGGTTTTCCAGCTCCTTTTTGTGCTCTACAGAGGCTGGATCGATGCTGCGGCATGCGGTTACTGCGGCACCAATCCAACCAGTAAAGGGGTGGCTGCATGCCACCCCAAAGGGGCGGTCTATATAACTCCTGAATCTTTTCCGTCTCAGTAGGCTGAGGCAAAAGCAAACTGCAGCAGCCTCTCATAAACTGTGTCTTCTTCCTCATTAATAACTTTTGCCATCTTGACCACACTCTGGTGTTGCAGAGTGTTGATGCATATTTTCAACACTTTTGTATCATACACAAATCTCTGTGTTCTTCACTACAGTGGGTAATTTCCCCCTTTTCTTCTGAAATGCAACAGTACGTGACAAATGTTTGTGTGTGTGTGTGTGTGTGTGTGTGTGTGTGTGTGTTAATCTTTATCAAAACTGTATTTTAAATATGTTTTAGCCTTTTAGCTGTTTATAATTATGTTTTTAATAATGTTGATATTTAATTCCTTTTTAACTTTTATAAATCAATATTTTCATTGGACCTTTTAAAAATTATTGTAAGCCATCTTGGATCCCATTTAGGAAGAACAGTAAATAAGAATAATAAATAAATAAGTGGGCATTTAAAAAAATAATCCAAATTATAAATATGCATTGGTTTTTGAAGGGCCTAAATACCCTAAAGATACCTAATCCTCTCTGATTTTGGAAGCTAAGTAGAGTCAGCCCTAGTTAATATTTAGATGGGGAACTGCCAATGAATACCAACCAGGTGCTGTAGGCTATATTTCAAAGGCAAAACCAGCTCTGAGTATTCCTTGCCTAAGAAAACCCTCTGAAATTCATGCAACCCTCTGAAATAACAGGCAACTTGAAGGTGCATGCACATGCACATGCACACATAGGTTTTCTAAATCATATCTCTTGACCTTCTGCAAATATGCAAAGTTAATATGTAAATCATAATTTGAATATTTGGCTTAAATATTATTTTTGGTCCCAACTAGAATAGACTTGTTTAATGAACTGGATGAACATATGCATCAATTCTAGCTTGGATTCAGGCCTTTGTTTGCTGGGCAGAGTCCAACTATAGCAATATTTAAACAATTTCTGAGACAACACTTAAATTAATCCCACATATTAAATGATTCTGCTCCAGTTAAGCCCGACAACTAGATTTAGTGATGGGGAAACTGACATTTTTGTCCCCTTCTTTTTGGCCTTCAGGAGTCAATTTTGCCTTCTAAGGGGCATGGGGAAATTTAGCCACATTGCCTTCTGGGCCATTTTAGGCCCTGGTGAGGTCTTTTTTAAAACAAGTAGTAAACGTGCCAGTCACTTCCTATTGGTCAAAAGACCTCTTCTTGCCCTGAAATTGCCCAGAGGGCCTACAAACATGGTGAAATTGCCCCCCACCGCCTAGATGTGGTTGGGCAATAAAATATTTTTATGGGGGTTTAGTGAAGCAGTGTGGCCCTTCAAGGGTCTCCTGGACAACTAATGCCACCCCCTTGCCTTCAACAGTTGCCCACTCCTATTTAGGCCATAGTCATTTGGTCATGTAAATCCCCTTGATTGAATGGGTTTAATGTAGATGGAAATTGCAATTTAATTTAGGACAAACCATCTTCTGGCACCTTAAGATACAAATTTTATTTAGGAGAAACATCTGTGAGTTACAGCCCTCTTCTTCCATCTTTTTTCCCCCCACATAGAAGATAGCCTACTCTGTGGCTATAGCCATCATGATAACCTTCTGGAACAGCCCATCTTGCAGGCTACAGAGCTGCACACATGCTTCTGCAAAAGGTGGAGTGTCCCTCATAGTCAGGGACATTTGAAAAGAAGGCGTGTCTGACAGAAGTTTTAATGTGATATGCCAAGCCTGAAATACATGTTGAAAGGATGCCAATGTGATTTAATTTCCTTGGTCAAGGTTGTAGTTTGAGACCATAGTTGTAAGCAGTTGTGACACATGGCTGACACTTCTCAGCTTCAGAGTTGGCTCTGAGGAGGCTTCTGACAGTTAAAAGAGGATAATGTTAAACTTCTCAACAAATTCAGCTGAGAGTAAATCAAGACCTAGGACTTTAGCACATGGGGAAAACTGGGTTGCAAAATTGTGCTGCTTTTTACTTTTGGAAAAAGTAAGGGAAAATCCCCAAAGTAAAAAGCGATGTGATTTTGCCCACTTTCTGCACAAGTTAATGTCGCATTAATGCTCAATCCTGCTTTTGTGAAATATTCCCAGTATCTAAACCCCTTTTATGCTTTGCCCCCATGTGATAAGGTCCAATGTTAGTTTAAACCCCTGCTTTCTCCCCTGCGATAAAGTCCCTAGTATTGATGCTACTACAGTCACCCCTGCTAACTCACGGATCTGGGATCTGTGCCTTCAATTATCTATGGAGGGGCATGTCTCTAATGGTGCGCACACCCGGGGGCATGTCCCATTCAAGCCTATGAGGCTTGAATATGCGCGAGTCTCCGTTTGTGCCAGGTGGTCTGGAACGGATCCCCTGCGAAAATGGAGGGCCAACTGTACATATATATAGCAGATCAAACAGAGATTTTTGGCTAATACCAAAACAAGATTACTACCAGGTTGATACCTGCTGTGAAGTCCTATATAAACTGTTCATGGAGAACATCTAAATGATCTTCACCTATTTCCATGCAGGCAATATGACATTTTCTGGATGTAGTAATCTGTTTCATGTGAGATTTTCATTTGAATAATCTGCTATTTCTAGAAGACAAATTTATTATATCCCTTGTATACCATGTTTGAATGTTCGTAATGAAGAGTAGCTACAAGAGGCTATCTAGACATGCACCCTCCTTGCTATCCTTCCATAGGCAGATGAAGACTTTTTTTGTTTCAATAGCCTATTATTTATTATTATTATCATCATCCCATTCTTTCCCCAAAACTGGGACCCAGAGTGGAGCCCTCTGAGGACTGATTGCCCAGGGGAAAGGGCCTTTCTGAATGTGTTGTAATATTTGTTATTTTCTTTTTAATAGTAATGGGTTTAACTGCTATTTATCCATTGTTACTTTAATTATATTTTTTAAATTTTTGTACAATATGATCTGTTGTAAACTTTGTAAGCAGACTTGACTCTTGGTCTGGGGAAAAGGCAGGATACAAATATTGATGACTGTGATGCTGATGTTGATGCTGGAAATGGAATATAATGCATACTGAGAAATGCCTGTTTTAAATTAGTATTTTTATAGGACAAAACTGTTACCTTGCAGCTGTTCTACAGACAATCCCAGTGTGGATGTCACTCAGAATAGAGGTCTGATTTTCATAGGTGGCTGAACATATCTATTAAAAATGTTTTCTAGAAATATATGCCTTAATCCAAAGTACTTTGTTCCACATTGTCTTGCTAAATATAATCATAATCTGATCATAATCTGATAATAGTCACACATGTGCTTGCAATGCTGCAGGAGGGGTTCAGATTTGTGGGGGGAAGGTTCTGAACGCTCTAAAAGAAGCTGTTAAAATTCTATCCATAAAATGCATCCAAAGAATTTTTAAAAGTTAATGACAAGGCTCCACAAGTCCACATATTTACTCAGTAGGGACCCAAAGCAATTGCTTTCATGTTGCAACAGGTGAAATTTTCCTAGGTCGAATAGACACAAGTTATGATTCATGCTTTCATCAGGAGGAAATTGACCCAGTATTCTAACAGTGCAATCCTGGGTCTTATTACCGGGTTGCCTTGGTAAACTACTGGTAAGTAGCTTGGGTAAGATCAGACTGAAAGCCAAAGATGGAACAGAAAGACAGTTCACATGCAGAGTTTCTTAAAAGCCACAGAGTGCTCATATATCCAGCGAAAAGAGAAGCAGAGAGTGAACACTCTTTCAGTTTCTCTTTGGGAAGTATGACCTTCACAAGATAATGTCTTAGGCGGGTTACAGATCGCCATTTAGGACGCGCTCTGCACATCCTAGGGTTAGGAAGGGGCGTGCTAGGGTTAGGAAGGGTTGCCCCTTCCTAACCGGCCCCGTTCCCAACATGCGCGGAGCATGTCCTAAATGGCAGCGCCCATCCACATGGGCACTGCCATTTTTACGTTGTGGACACTGTGCGTCCAGATGTGGCACTACGGAAATGACACCACGAGTACGTGCCTTGCAGCGCCACTTCCGGGGCCCAAAAAGGAGCGCCGATTCGGCCCCCCTTTTTCACTGCGGCCGGAAGCCTCGCGGTCTGGCTGCTGGGGCTTCCCGCCGCAGCTAATGGTGGCGGCGGGAGAACGACCGCTTGAGGGCGGTCTGTAACGCGCCAAAGTCTAATGGAAACCTTTAAGAGTCAACATTGGAGTTTATCACATGGAGAAAATCCCATGGAAAAACGGGATTTAAAATCTGGAAAAAAACCCCCCACAAAAGCAGGTTGATTTTCATACACGTCATTGTTAAATTGGTGTTAACCCAAATGGATAGTAGACAAAAGCCACTCATTTTTACGTTCAGGATTTTCCAAAAGTAAAAAGGAGCAGCTTTTGTCTACTTTCTGTCTACTTTCCATTCAGGTTAACACCACTTTAACAATGATGTGTGTGAAAATCAACCTGCTTTTGCGGGTTTCCTCCCCTGATTTAAACCCCTGTTTCTGCACAGGATTCCCCCCCATGTCATAAACTCCATTCACTGTTTTTGAATGCAGATCTGTATGTGAAATTGCAGCAGTACTGTCTCTGGAACTATGGGATCTTTCTCACATTTAGGCATAATGTAGGCATTATGGAATATATTTATGCTCACTCACTCATTTGTTACAGGGAAATCTTTGAATGATCCAAAAGACATATGGACTATGTGGATACTTTTGCATTAAGGTGACCAGGGATAAACTACCTTGAGAAAAATGTGTAGAAGAAAGTCTCCTGTCTCAGCAAGAATCTTTTAAAAACACATTAATCTTACTAAAATAAGTGTATACCTCAACATTTAATTGACAACCCAAGTGCAGCCTGCCATATATTACCTATTTAGTCTTCATGGGCATAATTCTCCCAAGGTTTTTACTCAGCAACTAGGAGCCTCTTTCAGTTCTTCAAGTCTCAATAGGATCAATCTACATAAAGTATAAACCGGTGAATGGTTTTGCTGATCTCTTGGGCTTTTATCAGACAAGGATTCTGTAGCTCAGATCTGGGGCTTCTGCAGATTGGGCCATTCGCATTGACATGATAAGGAGAATGTATTTTCATACCTGGTAGCTTTAAATGTGAGCCCCTTCAGCGGGACTTGCAAACTGAATCCTTACTGACTCCTCATTTTGTGGCGATTTGGCAAGTTCGCTAAATAAGTGGATTGACACAATTCACATTGGGGCTCAGTTCAAACTCATTGCGAATTGGTCTGGTGTGGAATCCCAATCCTGAACACGATCGCAAGACCCCCAGGTTGCAAATCTCCCATGATGCCCTGCTGAAATGTGCCCCATTTACTTCTGGTGGCTCTTTTTGCTTTCAGGGCAACTGGGGCTCCATTGGAGCTCTCTCTCTGCTTCTCCCCCTTCCCTGATGCTAGCAGCGCTTTTTCCCTCTCTGTCCCCCTCTCTCTCCCACACACATATCCCTGGCAGCCAAATTCAAAGGCCCATCCATTTCATCCTCATGTACATCTATCCAAAGGATGTATACTAATGTTTGCAAAATAGATGTGAAGGAAATGAAACATGAGGATGGAGGGAGAGATGGAACTCCCAGAATTCCATAGCCTTGAGTCAAGGACCCCACAACAAACTCCAACTCCCATAATAGTAATACTTTATTTTTAAAATAATAATAATAATAATAATTTATTATTTTAAAATAATAATAATAATAATAATAATAATAATAATAATAATAATAATAATAATAATAATAATTTAGGTTACTAGTTGGCCGAGGCACCAGAGCTCTCTGGCAGAGAAGGCTCAATGTCAATTTCATGCACATCTACATCCATCCTCCTGTCAATCTCAACATCTATCTCTCTCACACACACACACTCATACACACACACACACACTCATACACACACACACACACACACATATATATGTATACACACACACACACACACACTCATACATACAGACACAGACACAGACACAGACACACACACATATACACCAGAGCTCTCTGGCCACGGTATCCTTCTGGAGTGCCTGGGGGAGTTGGGTATAGGTGGCACTGCACTCCAGTGGCTCTGATCCTACCTCTCAGGCATGTTCCAGATGAATCAGTAATGGGCTGGATGAGGAAAAACAAACTCAGGCTGAATCCAGAGAAAACTGCGGTACTTGCCATAGGCTCCTTAGGTCCGGGGAGGGGAATTTGTCCACCACTCCTCGATGGGGTTACACTTCCCCTGAAGGAGGAAGTTCGCAGTTTGGGAGTACTTCTGGACCCGTCTCTACATTTGTGGAGCAGATGCGATGGCCAGAAGTGCTTGGTACCCACTTCGGCTGATATGCCAACTGCGACCCTACCTCAACCGAAAGGACCTTGAAGCTGTAGTACATGCTCTGGTAATCTCTCGTCTTGATTTCTGCAATGTGCTCTACATGGGGCTACCCTTGTATCAAGTTCAGAAGCTTCAACTAGTGCAAAATGCAGCAGCCAGGTTGGTCACTAGTTCTTCGAGACTTGACCATATAACACCTATCATGAAAGATCTACACTGGCTCCCAATTAGCTTCCGGGCACAATACAAGGTGTTGGTCATTACCTTTAAAGCCCTACATGGCTTGGGTCTGGGTTACGTACGGGAACGCATCTCCCTATACAATCCGCCCCACACTCTTAGAACAAGTGGGAAGAACTTGTTGGAGATACCAGCATCCAAACATGTTTCTACTTCCCAAAAGGCATTCAGTATAGTTGCCCCTAGACTATGGAATGGACTCCCAGAGGATACCCGCCTTGTTACATCCTTGGAAACCTTCAAGAAGGTGGTAAAGACAGAGCTCTTTCGCCGTGCATATCCTTCTGACCTCGTATGAAGACCACTAGTATGGAACGAGAGCAGATGACCCCGTGATTGACTGATGTTTATGATTTCATGTTCTTATGTTTTTATGCTTTTAACTGTGGTTTTAATTGTGCTGTAACTAATGCTGCAATACTGTAAGTGTAATTTTAACTTTGCTGTGATCCCGCTTCGATCCATTTGGAGAGGCGGGAAGATAGAAATAAAAATTAATTATTATTATTATTATTATTATTATTATTATAGTAATAGGCCTGCCTGTTCTGTTTCTGGCCTGAGGAAACATGATAGTAGGGAGGGCTATCTGCAGGCTGGCACCTCCACCTTTTTTTGGCCATGTGGTCCCTGGGAAATTCTTAAAGTCAAGGAAATTTAGTATTCATTTGCATTTCAAGGAAGATGTTTCCTTGGAATCCAGCATGTCTCCTCCTTCCTTGGTGAAGCCACAGGCTCCTATGTAGGTAGAGGACACTGAATTTCTCAAGAAGTCTTAATGTTTTGCATTGGGGTGTGTGTGTGTGTGTGTGTGTGTGTGTGTGTGTGCCGGCCTGCAGATAGCCCTCCCTACCATCTGAGCTATAAGACCAGAAACAGAAAAGGCAGGCCTATGGCTAATATCTTCAATTTCTTTCTCTTGTTTGCCTGATGAAGAAGCCGGTGTGACTTTGAAAGCTTGCAACATGCAATTGTGCATTTTGGTTGGCCCAAGAAAGTTATCCTTGTTTGGCTGTGATGGAGGGTCCAGACTCGGCAGGAGAGAGCCAAGCCCAGATGGGTCCTCAGCCCCACAAAGGAGGACGAGGCACTGCCTCATGGAGGACACGGCCAACTCTACAGCTCCAGACACCAATGTAAATCTTAATAATAAATAATAATACATTTATATTTATATCTTGCCTCTTCCTGTAGGATCCAGGTGGCTTACAATCATGGTAAAATATAATACAATATACTATGGTAAAATCCAAATATAACAATACAAAATATAACAAAATATAACAATATAAGATAAAATTCATTATCCCTCCCACCAGTTTAACAATAACAATTTAAAATTCCCTTCTAGCAATAAAATACATCTCATCTTTAATAGAAAACCCATGGTCTTGCCCTCATTTGGGTCATGTTGGGATTTATGTTTATCCAGATAACTGAATGAAAGGGGGATCACAAGAGCCCAGGGATCCAGGGAAACTGGCTGGGGGCACCGTTTGTGTATTTGTGATTTGTATTTCAAGTCGTCATTCTTTCCTTTTGATTAATGTTTGCATCTTAGGTTCAATTTATGTATTTATTTGTTTATTTAAAAAATGTCTATCCCGCCTTTCTCCCTGAAGGGACCCAAGGGGGCTCACAATAACAATTCTGAAAACATATTGCAATAATAATAATAATAATAATAATAATAATAATTTAATTTTTTAAAAAATAATTTTAAAATAAAAAATAATAATTTTTGTTTAAAAAATTAAAACATCAGCTAAAAAAATGTATTGTGCTTCAATTATGTGATTTCTGTTGTTGGTTTTATACTTGGTTTTTTAGTTTTTGTTTTATACACACACAGAGTCTAGTGGGGGACCTTGTGGCTCCCCTGCTGCTGGGCCAAGGCTGGGCTGGAGGGCAGGTGCTGCTGCTGCTGCTGCTGCTACTGCTGCAGGGCGAGGAGGAGGAGGAGGAGGAGGGCTGCCTGCCTGTCTGCGGGGGCCAGGCTGGCTGCTGCTCCGCCCCCCTCCTCCGGCCTCTGCTGCTTCCCAGCCTCCTTCCTGCCTTGGCTTCATGCCGGGACTCGCCTTCCCCGCAGCCCCAGCCCCGGCTGCTCTCCTCCTGCTCCTTCTCGCCGGCCATGAGCGCCCCGGGAGCCCTGGGTGAGTAGAGCTGGCCCTGGGGATCCCCTGCCCTCCAGCCAAAGAGCCCCAGGCGCCCCCAAAGCATGGCCAGGGCACATTCCCCTGCCAAACAGACAGGCAGCAGGCTCCTTGGAAGGGAGGGCTTCCTGGTGGAGTCCCTCCTGGGCAGAGACAGAGGACATGGAGCAGCAGCAGGAAGAGAGAGGAGCAGGGATGCTGCCCAGGATGGAGGGCTTTCCTTGGGAAAAGAAGGTCGGGGTGTCAGGCAGGTCCTGGCAAAGGAGGAGGGACACTGGGCCCCCTCTTTGGAGTGAGGATGCTCAGAATGGAGGGCCTTTTTGGGGGGGGGATCCCTCCTGGGCAGAAGGTGGAAAAGGAGGACCTGTGTTCATAGTCCTGCTCAGAATGGAGGACTTTTAAAAAGAATCCCTCCTGGGCAGAAAGTTGGGATGGAGGGCAGGGCCTGGGAACGGAGGGCCTATGGCCATCCTGTGGGGCTCCTCAGCCCTCTTTCCTGGGCCCCCTCCCTCTCCTAAGGGCAGCCCTCCCTGGCTCTCAGCCGCTGGCTCTATGCTCTCCTCTCCCTGCCTTGATTGCCCTGTGCACCTGAAATGTGCCAAGGTTTGCTACATCCATCAAAAGGCCTCTAGGAATGAAGGTCCTGGAAGTGGGAGAGGATACCCTCCCCCTCCCCCAAGTGGTTTGAAAAGGCTAACCAAGAACAAGTCATCCACTTGTTTGTTTCTGAGGTATGATGATCCTAAGGCGACCTTACCCTGGGCTTTTCTTGGCAGGATTTGCTCTGAGAAGCTTTGCCATTGCCTTCTCCTGAGGTTGAGAGAGTGTGACTTGCCCAAGGCCACCCAGTGGGTTTCATGGCTGAGCTAGGAATCGAACCTTGGTCTCCAGAGTTGCAGTCCAGCACTCAGACCATTATTATGCCAGGGTCTCCATTATCCACTTAGCTAAACTGATAAATAAACGCCCCAATGGAAATAGCAGAGCACCCATGTTACATTAGAAAAGCTAAACAAACAGATTATGGTTAAACCAACAGAAGAGTGCCTGGAATTATTTCGTGGCTATTTGTGTATCTTGTGCGTCTGCTCATCTTTTTGTGTTGCCCCTGACAGTGTTGCAGAAATGCTCATTCCCTTTTGGGTTTGGAAAATCCCATACTTCCCAGTTTGGTAAGAGCAGATCAGGAGGTAGCTAAGGGACAGGGAATGGGGTTGTTGTCCCCCATTAACAATTCTGCCCCCCATGAAGTTTTCTTTCTGTCCTCATATTTCTACCATTGCAGAAAACTTAAAGGTTTAGAAATACAAAGACACAGCTGTGTTAGTCTGGAAAATCTGTATGCAATGGGATCCTGTAGCATCTTTGAGACAAAGGGTTTATTCACACGGTGAAAATAATCCAGGTAGAATCTGGTTGAATCTTGGTTGTTCCCATGCATTTCAAAGGACTCCAATTAAATTTGACAGGGTTGCCCAAAAAATCATGCAGATTGCCGTTCCCTTTTCTTTGGATGCCTAAACTGTATTTCTAAGTCAGTATGCAAAGGCATCTTGTAGCTCCTTTGAGATTAACTAAAGAAAGAAGCTGATAACATGAGCTTTCGTACTACTTCCTCAGATGCATGTTTGGAAGCATTTGAGGAAGTAGACTTAAGTTTATGAAAGCTCATGCCACCAGCTCCTTTCTTTCAGTTAATCTCAAAGGAGCTACAAGATCCCTTTGCATACTGACTTACAAATACAGTTTAGGCATCCGAAGAAAAGGAACTGGCAAAGTTACCAAGGGACAGGGACGTAGCCAGGATTTTAGGAAGGGGGGGTCCAGACTAAGTGCCACCATTATATTGGGGCTTGGGTGTGGCGGCGCAGCAGCACACACCATTCATTTTTCTAATGGAGGGGGGGGGCCAGACCCCAAGAACCTCGCCCCCGCTACGTCCCTGCAAGGGAATTGAATGCAGTAAACGTAAGAGTTCTTGGTCTGCATGATTTTCAAGGTCTGCAGTGCTGGAAATTGGGGGAAGAAGGAAAATTCCTATTAGAGGAACCAGCACCCCCATTTTCACCCCCCACCTGTAGGTACATCCCTGGAGAGAAACACTTCTAAGTGCTGCAAGAACATCTGTTGCATGTTTTTAAAGATTTACTTTAGCAATGTGAAGAGATGTTTGAATGGGAACAGTGTGACCCCAGAATATGGACTGCTTTGTCCCTTTGTTGTGGTGTTTGACAAGGGTGAGGCCTGGCCCTGGGTTGGTGGAAAAACACATGGGTGGTGTGAACATTTAAGTAAATATGTATTCCTTTATTTACCAGTTACATGTTGCATCAAAAGTCAGATTCTGAGCAACAGAAGTCACTGACTGTGTATCTGTGTTACAAGACTTCTGTATAACGGAGAGAACACAGAACTAGACCTGTGCAGTCTGGTTGTTGCAACAGGATATTACATTGCACCAGAAATTCTATTATAAACCTTGTTACAGAAGCAGGAAATAGGAAATAAAACCGCCATGGCCCAGTATAAAGAAACAGGGGAATCAGAATAGCTTGTCATTTCATCCATTAGCAATTGCCAGAGTATAACAACATTTGATAGGCACCATTCTTAGATGAAAGAAAAAGTCATTCTCCAAGAAACTAAGAGATGCTAATACTGTACATCATTCTTTCCTGCAAAACGAAGAGCTCAGTTGGAAAGCTATGTCATACTTGTTGGAATATGGTTGTGAAAAAAATAACACCCGGTGAAGATTGTTACAAGTTACTTTTGTTTTTGTGTTTTTGGGGGGATAATTTTTCCTTTCCTCTCTAAATAATGTAGCATTGATTATTTACCCATTCTACACAGTGTTACTTTGTTAAAGTTCCTTAGTTTAGTGGGGCAAGTGCTTAATGTTTCCTCTGAAATAAACAAGACTTCAGTCTGGGTTGGGCAGATTTACAGGAGCTGAGGACAGTTTTTTCTGTTTGTGAAACTCTCCAAGACAAACTGGAAAAAATGTGCTCAAATGGAAACAAAACTGGAAATGTCCTGAAGTCCACTTTTGGTTTTGAAAAAGAGGTACTGTACTGTATTTTTAAAATATTAAACAGTGGTAAGAGGACATGGAACTTTTTTCAAAGCTGAGCCGAGGCTTCCAGGAGAAGCAATTCACCTCTTTTTGTGGCCAGAAAAAAGACTGTTTGAGATGTCTGGGACCACCAAAACAGCTTGGGGGACACGTGGGGGGGGGGACAAAGGCTACACTGTTTTAGGCTGTGATCTTGTATCCTCTTATCTTCAAAGAAAGTCCAGTGGGCTTAATCAGAGTTCTTAGTAGACATGCATAGGATTGAAGTTAAGTTTGACTGGATCAAAGCTTTGTTTTTAAATTTAGAATTTACAGTCCATATTTATACTTTCACAATGATCAGAATTTTAAAAAAAATACACTCAGTGGGTTCATACTAATTTTTAGTATTTTGATTTCATGCAGCACCTGAAAGGCACAATGAATTTGAATGCATTACTTAGTGACTACTGAATGCTGCTAGGCTACATTTACATCATTTTGTTCCAGAGGGGGTATTTTACAGCTCACACAATTGGTGTGGTTGGTAAAAATGGACTTTAAAAGGAGACATTCAAAGTATTTTTAAAATTTAAAGTTTTTTTTTACGATTGAAGCATATTTTGGTATATGTAGAAAATGCAATAAACCATTTATGAAATAATTTTTTTTTTAGAATTACTATGCCCTCAGTCTTATTGTTGGGTCCAGTGAAAATAGCAGGAGGTTTTTTTTATTGTTTTAACTGTCTTTTAAAATATTCTAAATTAATGTCTGAAATCATGCATTGGGAGGTATAACTACCTTTTAAGTTATGCAGTGCTCTGAGTAGAGGAATTTTCAAGGCAATGAGAGTAAAGTGGTGAGCAATGATGTGTCCAGCCCCATCTGGGCAGCAAGGCATTCTGCAACAAGTAGCAGCACTGGGAGAAGGCTGGATGCATGGTTACTTATGACCCCACTCTTTATTGCTTTGGGATTCCTCTTTTGGGGTGGAGATGCATTGCTTAAAAGGTATTTTTGGGGTGCCATTTTGGGGTGGCATTTTCAGCCACTGCAATAGTGCAACAACCATAAAAGTGAATTAACTACAAAGCCATAAAGGCAGAATTTAAAGACAAAGCTGTGTCTGGGAAATCATTATGCAAAGGGCTTTTGTAGCACCTTTGAGACTAACTGTGTGAAAGACATTGTAGCATAAGCTTTCATAGACTTAGGGGCTGTACAGATCTGCACTATGAGCCAGTGTTGCGGTAGAGTGGGGGTATGGCATTCGCCTGCCACCCACCCCAACTCCACCCCCAAAGTGGCATCACACCACCTGCCCTACCAGACGGTGGGTGGTGTCATGACGTTTCTGTGGCGCAGCATTTAGACATGCTGCACCAAAGAAATAGGGAAGAGCTGCGTGGTGGGGGCAAGGATGGCTTTTGTCTGCCCCCAAAAGGAGTGGCACTTTGCTGCTTCTTTTGGTGCTGGAAAAACGTCAGATTGAGGCTGCGGATTGCAGTTGCTGCGGCTCTGATTCTGCGAGCAAAGAGGCAGAAGCAAGCCGCTCTATCAGGGTGGTTTGCTTTGCCCCTTAGCCTACTCCTTCAGATGCATCGGTGTCTATGAAAGCTTATGCTACAACTTCTTTTACAGTTAGTCTCAAAGGTACTATAAGATCCCTTTGAATACAAAGCCATAGTCATGCTTTTGACGTCATAATTGCTGAACAGAATGTCAGCCATTGTTTTTAATATGATTGTTTATTATGTATTTATTTTAAAAACATTTGCATTCTCTATTATTTTAACTGTGTTTTGTTTTAACATATTGTAAGTTTCCAAATTCAGTCAGATAGAACTAAGGGAGGAGGTCTCTCACAGCTCAGCTGGATGCTTATTCCAGAGCTATTGTGGTACCACAGAAATAACCCTGGCTGCCTTTCTCACTCATGGAACTCTGTGTGACTGGTTAAGACATCAAGGCTCAGGGAGGTTTATATGGGAATAAAGGGGCTGTTTAACATTATCTGTTACTAGGCATTTTAAGACAGGGGTGAGGATCAGTAGACCACCAGAAGTTGTTAGGCTATAGCTCTCATCACGCCTCACTGTTGCCCATGGTAGCTGAAGCTGTTGATTAATAATAGACCAATTAAATTAATAATTGACCAGTGTTGCCTAGGTTCCTTTGTTTCAATAAGAAATAGATGCTGGCTTACATCTATAATTTCTAAGGCCTGCTACTTCCACAGCTTCATTTATGTAGTCAAAATGCTGAGTTAACTTAATGTATATACTCATGTATGAGTCTAGAAATTTTAATAAAAAAATTACCCCCAAAAACCTGAGTCGACTTATCCATGGGTCAATGCAAGTACTGTACTTTAACACTTACATAAAAAAAGGAACCATCTTCTGGTGAAGGCAAGAGCATAATCTCTCTTGGAAGCACTAACTCCCCTCTACTCTCTCATCCATCCATCATTCAGCCCCTTCCATCAAGTGTTTAAATTTGTATGGATAAACTTGTCTCATGTTCTCAGTGTAATCAGACAAATTTGGTTGTTAAAACTAGCCTTTCCTTCTGCAGTCCAGAGGACTGTGCCATGTTTGTTCTCTGTGCACAGCAAGTCTTTTCTTTTTCTCCCATAACGGCAGCCTGCCATTGTTGCCAGACAGACCACTTTTGTAACTATAGGAAGCTTCAGTTATGATTTCTAATCATGTTACAAGGACTTCCTTTTACAAAAAAGGGAGCAAGCCCCCCCATGTGCCTTTGTCTTTGTTCACAACAATAAATGGTTGAGATTATACCTTAAAGATGAATATTAAAAGATAAAGAAATACAGTACCATCTTTGAGATTAACTAGTTCATTCTAGCATGAGGAATAGAATATAGTGACTTTGAGTACTTGAAACAAGTTATTCCACTGTGAAATTTCAAATGTATCACACAGGTATACCTTATTTTCCGGCGTATAAGACGACTGGACGTATAAGACAACCCCCAACTTTTCCAGTTAAAATACAGAGTTTGGGATATACTCGCCATATAAGACTACCCCTCTTCCAACACACACCAATTAAAAATTTAAAAAATCAGATTTGATTTCAATATGGTAATTTTAATTCAAATGCTTATGACATGCAGGTACATAGCAGGAAAACTTGTTGTATGCAAAGCCTGCTTTGATTGGTCAGCTCTCCCTGCCTGCCCAGCCCTCCCTGTCTCCAAGATTTTATTCTACCGTACTTGTACAGCGCCTCCCTTCCTGCTTTCATATGGTCGCCACATACAGAGGGGATGTGGCCGTGGCCATTTTGAGTTCCCCCCACCATATGCGGCAACCGCAGATTCTCCAGTCAGCTCAGAAGTTTCAGCACCCACCCTATAAGATGACTCCTGGCATATAAGACGACCCCCGACTTTTGAGAAGATTTTCCTGGGTTAAAAAGTAGTCTTATACGCCAGAAAATACAGTAATTAGAAATTTCAGAAAATCCTGTTAAACTGTTCTGATCCCCAAAATGGATATTACCATGTAAGGAAAGCATGTTATGGTTCAGGACTGAATGTAACTAATTTATAATTGAAGATAAGCTTAATATTTTGTAAATTATTACAGTGGTGTAAATTTCTATAAATCGTATGCACTCTAGAACAAATTAAATTACAAAATGCTGAGTACCATATTAACATTTAGCTCATATTTTGTATTTTCCTCCTAGCCGAGATGCCTAGACAGTTCTCCAAGCTGAAAATTTCTGAGGTTGATGAGTCAGTGAGACTTCTAGCTGAAAAAGTTTTTGCCAAAGTTCTTCGGGAAGAAGACAGCAAAGATGCCTTATCACTATTTACTGTGCCTGAGGACTGCCCCATTGGGCAAAAGGAGGCAAAAGAGAGAGAGCTGCAGAAAGAGTTGGCAGAACAACAGTCTTTGGAAACAGCTAAAAGGTTTGTTCAGTGGCTATATAGCAGTAAATTAAAATATATTAGGGGTTGTACAGACTGGCTTGAAGTGCTGGTATGGGGGCGGTGTGGGGGCATGGCATTTGGACGACGCATGCCCTGACACCTCCCACACACTGGTGTCATGCTGCCCTCATGACCACACAGTGGGTGGTGTCATGGTGCTCCTTTGGCATGGTGTTTATATGATGCATGCCGAAAGGAGAGCTGAAAAATGCCGTGGTGGTGGCAAGGGAACCTTTTCGCTGGCTCTAAAAGGAGTGGTATTTTTCTGTTTCTTTTAGAACCAGCAAAGTGCCAGATGTGGGCTGCAGCATGTGGTTGCCATGGTCCCAATCAATTGCTGAAAAGGGTGGCAGGACTCCAGTCTATGAGGGCCATCTGTTTTGCCCCTTAGTTGTATTCTGGAGAGCATCACATGTGGTACAGCATTCCCGAAGCTTAAAGATAGGCAGAGTAAAATTTCCATCCAAGTGTTGTCTCATTCAAGCCTCTTGCTTGAATTGATAACAAGATCATTTTCATTCATGAGATTTAGGTCACTGCTTTTGCAGCTTAACATGATATTATGTTACATATCTTTTCTTGTAGTACAATTTTTGCTTTTTATTTTGGTGCAAGGTCCAGAGACTGTTAAAACAAGCAGATATTTCAGAAATGCAACTTTCACATGCTTCTGAAGGTCTGTTTTGCAATTTTATTTAAAGCAAGAGTTTACAGACCTTGTACAGGGTGATCTGTTATGTAGCTTTGTTTTCCAAAATGTTGATTCCCCTTACTATTTCTCCATTAGATTTTACCCAGTCTTCAAATCAAGAATGTTATCTTTAATTAAACCATCATGTATCATTTTATGGTATGTCATTTAGAAAAGAGATGCTCAGAAGAGAGCAAACTAGGCTCCATCCTCACAGACGTTAAGGTCCATTCAGTTGATGTGACAGGGCTTAGTTGGGTTTTTTTTCCTCTTCTTCCCCTTTCTCAAATGATCCTCCAACATATGCCATTTTGCTCTTGTTGCCTGCTACACAAGGTGCATATTTAAGCAGAACCTGCCAACCTGCTAATCTCTCGAACCATGTGTGAATGTCAAACCATGTCTGCTTCAACTCACAGTATAATGATCTATGAATGCAGCCCTATAGTAGTGGGAAACCAACATCTTCCCATTACACAATTGGTTATTTGCTATGTGTATTGCCGATCATATGCCCTGACAACCAACAAGTTGAACACAAAATTACTGATTGGGACCTAGGAACTCTGATTGGGATATTGTTTCAGATAATGTTGCTTACTTGATGACTTAGAAGTATACTAGACAAAAACAGGTATACAATGTAGAATAATATGTGATTGTGTAATGTTACATAAACAATATTACAATGCAATCGTATAAAAGAATTATAACTATATATATCCATTATATATACCAGGAACAAATGGCACGCATCAAAATATAATATTGCAAAGATATAAAAATCCATAGAACTAATGCTTCATAGAATCTATAGGGAAAATACCCAGCTGAAATTCCAAGTTACTCAAATGTCCTGGGGAAGTCCAGAGGTTTTTACATCAAACGTAGATTCTTAGAAAGTCATAAATTGGTGGAAAAAACCCCAAGTTCCTGAATGCTAAACATTCCATGAAGTAGATATGAAGTGTTGATTGAATGAATGGTGGAAGAGAGAACAGGACTACAAAGAAAGACCCCAAGAATTATAGTATCTGTTTCATCCATGAAGATTTCATCAGCTACCTAAATACAAACATTATACATAACAACCAATTTGTGGTACAGAATAATAAACTCACATTTCAATAGTATTACTTGTGTGTCAATTTTGTTAAGTGTTACAAGTTGGTCCATGTAATATCTGCAAACTAGAAAGACAGGATCCAAATAAAGAAAACTGTGTCATTCTGTAGATGGTTTTCTAGAGCAGATTCTTTTTGTTGCCCCAGATAAGTGTCTGGTTCACTTAAATATTGTATGCTATGGATATCTAGGAAGAAAAGTTTCAAGATGATTCGATCCCAGTCCTTGTCATTACAAATTCCACCGCAGGAATGGAAACCTCCATCAGCCACTCCAGCTGTGTCTCCTCCTACTCCAGTTCTTCCAGGTGCTCTTCAGCCCACCCAAGGGACGTATGATGTGCCAGAATTTCAAAGAGTTGCAATAAGTGGGGATTACTGTGCTGGGGTAAGGAGTTGGTGTTCCATTATTTATTTCTTAAAGAGGAAAATGAGCTAATGTTTCATGATGCCTATATTTGAATATAGACTCCATTTCGTGGAACCTATATGTTTTGTTTGTTTGTTTATCACCTCTTGGACCACAAGTTTTAAAACAGACACACAATTAAAACAGCCCTCAAAGCTGATATTAGGGAGGCCATACAAAACAGTGCTGTCTTGTCTGTCCAGAGGAGGCTCAAAAGGGATGAAACCAATTTGATTGCTCTTGAGAGGGAGATCAACATCTGCTGTTGGTGCTGCTGCTAAGAAAGCCCTGTCTTGCTTGAAGATCTCAAATTCCGGGCAGGTTCATATGAGAGGGGCCAGTCTTTCAGATGTCTCAGTTCCACTCTTCTCAGTGCTCAGTATATTATAATAAGCACCTTTAATTTAGAAGGAGAATGTTAGAATGGAAGAATGGAGAGAAGAGAAGGTTTTTGAAGCAAATCAGAAGCCATTGTAGTTGATACAGGGCTGGTTTATGTGGTCTCTAAATAGTGCACCTGATATGAATGAAGAAGAAAAATGTAGGAAGGGAAGTATTTAGTAAATAAAGAGAGATAAGAAAGTAGAAGAGGGTGAGTGAATGTACTAAGTGTGGAATGGTCTAAAGAAGGATATTGAGATGGGAAGAGAAAAGTTTAGAAAAGGATGGATGTAAAGAAGGAGAATGTTAGAATGGAAGAATGGAGAGAAGAGAAGGTTTTTGGAAGAGGAATTATAGTACGGAAAGTACAGAGAGAGGATAAGATTTGAAAGAGAAAATCAGGAATAAGAATTGTGTTCAAACACAAAACTAAGAAGGTTGATAGCCAGAATACATTAATTTAAGAAATTTAAGAAATTTCTGTCATCTGGGAATTGCCCTCACCCTTGTTATATTTCTTTGCTTTTGTTTTTATATACTTAGGCGTATATACACACACACATATATATTCCCATTTGTTTTCTGTATTTTTATGTTGATACTATGGTATTGTATTTGATGCACAAATTGATCTAAATGTGAATTTTGGATGTAAATTTTAAAATTTGATTTGTTTAATTAAAAATAATTTTTTTAAAAAATAAATAAATAGTGTACCTGATAACAGTCTGACTGGTATATTTTGCACTAGCTGTACCTTCTGAACGCTATAAAATCCCAGGATTTTATAGGAGGCAGCCGAAATTGCTGTTAAAGTGCTATCAAGTGCTATAACTGTGCAGTGTGAAAGGGGTCTCAGTCAGCAGTGGGGTATACTTCGAGTAAATGTGCTTAGGATTGTGGGCTATGGTAGCTTTCCTTTCTTTTTTTCTTTTAAAAAAATCTTCAGTGATTAATTATATGATTTTCTCCATCAGGTTAGTGTTGATGATTATGAACAGGCTGCCAGGAATTTAGCAAAAGCTCTGCTTATTCGGGAACAATATTGCCGCCTTGCGTACCACCGCTTTCCAAGAACCACAGCACGATATTTATGCACAATGCAAGATGAAAAATGGAAAATTGAAGATGAGGTACTCCCAGGTAAATGAGCTACAGTTTAAAAAAATTTTTTTTGGTCTAAGACAACACAAAGGTTTCTTTACATATGTTCCTGGCATGTCCTCTTGGTCAGTATTCAGGCTATAGCATTTATTTCAGCTTTTAAATTTGTTTCATTGTAGTAGAATCATAGAATCGTAGAGTTGGAAGAGACCACGAGGGCCATCCAGTCCAACCCCCTGCCATGCAGGAACTCTCAATCAAAGTATCCCCAGCAGATGGCCATCCAGCCTCTGTTTAAAGACCTCCACTTTGTTTCACTTTTGTTCTTAAGGAGCTGGGCTACAAAGATAATTCTCCTTTTGAAGTTTTGAAAGGCCCAGAATCTTGTTGACAGCATATGCAGGAATAAGTTGTGCTGCTTATGCGATGTGACTTTTTTGGACAACACATTTTTTGGATGGTGGTAGTGGAGTTCTGCATGCAGAATTGTTGCAGATGCATAATAATGCACCTAGAATAGTGTGTCAGTTATCATTGAATCTGTGCATTGTGCAGTGAGATAAGAGCTTTATTGTTTTTCATATCTTGCACTATGGTGACCCTTAGTATAGGGGCTGCATGGTGCTAACATAGGTCAGTTCCACTGACAGATACTTATATTATACTAAGATAATGTAGGATCTCAGCTAAAGGATTATAGAGATTGAAAAGTGTATTCCTTTCTGTACTTCACAGTTTTAGTGGTGTAAGACGCATACAGTTTATAGCAGTGGTTCTCAGATGGTGGGGCATGAGAGTTGCTCAAGGAGGATGAGAGACTAGGGAGGCCCAGACTTTCTCACACACACAATAATTGTCTCTCTCACACACTCAATAATTTCATTTCAGAAAACAGACCTTCTGTTCATATTACAAGCAAATATGGAGATATGTACTGTATTAGTGTGAAAATGTATAGGGCCAAGATCTGAGATCAGCCCAATCTCTCTCTCCATCTTGCTCTATTACAGAGCAGCCACTGCGAGCAATGGAGATCTGTTCTCCTGTTGATCACAGCACTATATACTGATGTTTCCACTCTTCCTTTCCTCCAGTGATATCCAGTATGACAATTAGAAGCAGGATCCCTGTTACATTTCCTCTCCAAATGAAGAGTGCTGGCAGGAGGAGGTGGAAATGTCTGTATGCTGCATTCCAATCAATAGGAGACCACACCTTTGTTACTTGCAGCAGTAGCTGCCTGGTAAAGCAGGATTTGGGGACTTTTACAATTATGGCAATAGTGCCATAATCATAAATACATAGGGGCCATGAATAGAATCAGTTACAGATGTGTAACAGATGTGCAACTCTAGTAAGTGCAATAATAAATTCCTGCTGTAACTGCTTTTAATATTAATTTTTAAAATAGTGCCTGAAATCTATCTGAGTTTCAGAGCAAAGTGCAGAGCTTTTTGGAATACAGTGGAGCCTCTGTATATGTGGACTTGCCACCTGCAGATTTCAGCATTTGCAGATGGCAAGCATGCTTTATGATGCCATTAAGCGCTATGTAAAGCCTATGGCACTATATAAATAAACGTAATAATAATAATAATAATAATAATAATAATAATAATAATAATAATAATAATAATAAT
>NC_056522.1:278454630-278484132 GCF_019175285.1 Sceloporus undulatus
GGAAAACTAGACTTAAGGGCCCATGATTTTAGGTATCTGTGGGGTGGTCTAGAACAGATCCCCTGTGGATACCAAGGTCTGACTGTGCAAGTTCAAAGCTATTCTGATTGTGTGGTGTTAAATTCAGTTAAATAAAACAATATTGTACTTTAAATTTAATGATTTTAATAGGGTTGCTATGTAGTGCATTTATTTTTTTCATTGGTATTCTGTGCTTAAGAAGAATATTGGTCAAAATAATTGATTATTTTTGTTTTACAGATTTCCATCCACCACCCAAAGAACTGCAAGATCCTTATAATCTTGATGATTCTCCAGGAAATTTGGATTATGTTGTAAAAATGAAGGAAGGCATTTTCTTACTTTATGAGAACAAAGAAATGATGGAACTTGATGAGCCCCGGAGTTTGCCTTATCCTGATCTCCAGACATATACTCTCAGCCTCAGTCATGTGCTGGCTCTCATTGCAGATGGTCCAACGTATGGCTTTGTTTTAACTTTAAGAATTCTGTTGCATTAAGGTGTTGCATACTTTACCACTTGCTGTGCTGCTAATGTGCAAACTGTTTCCACTCTTTCCGGTTCTAGGATGTACTTAGATTAAAAGTAGACCCTGCTGAGTTCAGTTAGTACAATTTATTCTCTAGCAGTTTGACTTCAGCCCTGAGGTGATTAATAATTGAAATGTTATACAATATATACCATATGAATAGCAACAGTCTTTAAATTACAACCTCCAATGCTGTGTTTTTTGTTTGAATGAATCTGAACATTTCCTTCATTTTTGTGAAAAAACGTAAAGAATAGTGAAAAAATGTTAACTTGTCTATGAACTTTGGGACTATAGTTACAGTGTAACACTTCTCTCTGCACAGGAAAACATACTGCCACAAGCGGCTGAACTTTCTAGAATCTAAATTTGGTTTACATGAGATGTTAAATGAAATGTCTGAACTTAAAGAACTGAAGAGTAACCCCCATCGGGATTTTTACAATGTGAGAAAGGTAAGTGTGAAATAGGTAAAGTATTGGTCAAAATCCTGTGGTCATTCCTCATTTGATGATGTTGTAGCCTGTCAATATCCTTGTTGACTTTTGGTGCCAAAAACTGGGCACAATATTCCAGGTGAGATCTGACCAAAGCAGAATGATATTATGACTTCCCAGTCTGGCCACTAAAATCCTGTTGAAGCAGCCTAGAATTGCATTGGCTTTTTTTGTCACATCGCAGTGTTGACTAATGGTGTTTCTAATACTAACAGTGTTTCTAATCCAAACGCTGGGGCTGTATGGAGAGCCCGTAAGGGGCAGCTATATGCCGCCCCTGGAAGCATTGAATTGGGGATGTGGAAACCGCATACCACGCCCCCAACCTGGTGCAAAAAGAACCTGCAAATGGCAGGCTTATTTTTCAGTCCCGGAAAGGGCATCATAGGTGCCACGGCGTTATGATGCCCTTTTGGAGCTGCATCATGTAGATGCAGTGCCAGAGTGGTGTCATCATGGTGCGTGCCGGGTAAATGGGCACGTGCCAAAATGGTGCCATGGGGGTAGGGTCACAGCATCGAGCGTGCAGCTGCTATGCTGTGACTCCGCCCACAGGCCGGCGTTTTTTGCTGGTCTGTACAGGGCCAAAGTTTATAATTCAAACAAAGTTGTGTGTGCGTGCGTGCGTGTGTGTGCATGTATGCATTATATATTTCAGAAGTTTTAATGTGGAAATAATGTGTTGAGCAGAAACTGGCAGTCTCTCTCACTTTCTTTCTTTTTAAGGCAGTTATTGCTAAACTGGAACAACCTGCACAATTAATATATAATTTTACAGTGTGAACATATTTGATTAGGGAATCAGATGAGTACCTACTAATTTAACAGATTTATATTTCACTCCAGTACACATAGATTTTTAAAAAAATTTGGTAGTGGAGGAAGGACGTGTATATATTGGAATAGAGTGGAATAAGACAAAACACATGACTGTGCCTGTGTAACTTTCAGCATGCAAAATAATGGCTTGGTGAATCATGCTCATTGGCACCTTCTTTATGTTCAGTCATGTGATTATGCCTTAGCACAGAATGTCCTTCAAACTTAGAGGGACAATTACTAATGTTGTCTGGGCACGTTTTGCCAAAAAAGCCAACTAGCCATTAGCTGTGTTCCTGCTTATAAACCTCATAACTTGGTATTTGGATAATAGTTATTTGCTTCTTTTATAGAATGAATTTAGAATAGATATGAGAGCTTTTTTTATACAGAAAGAAATACAAGACCATTAAAACTATATTGAAAATGGCCAAGCTATAGAAAAATTAGTGAATAGAATGTGGGACTAGGACATGGGGGGGGGGGGAATCCAAGTTCAAATTTCTGCATAGCTCTTAGAAGTTTTGTGGGAAACACATTAAAATGGTACCCCAATAAGTTTTTAAATTGAAATCCAGTCATACAAAGATATGATCAAGATCAGAGAAGTTGTAGAAGAAAGACTATATAATGGTTATGGCCATTCTTTTCTATTAAAATACCTCTTAATGTGGAAAAGAAAATGGAGGAGAAATTTCAAGCAAGGAAGAGCCACAAAAAAGTGAATTCGTATCCTTGGGGGGAAAGGGTAGGGTATACATATGGCAAAACAATAATGGAATTGCCAGTGGTGAGATGAGAGATGAAACTGGAATAATAGAGGAGAAGATACTAGCTTATTTTTTTTTTAACAACAGTGAATAAACATTAAACAACGAGTAGTAAATGAAAAGATCTGGGCCGTCTGTATTAGCTTAGATTTCTTGTTGTTGTGTGCCTTCAAGTCATTTCTGAATTATGGTGATCCTAGGATGATCCTGTTACAGGGCTTTATTGACAGAATTTGTTCAGATGGGATTTGCCCTTGCTCTTCTTTCAGGCTGAGAGAGTGTAACTTTCCTAAGATCACCCAGAAGTTTTCCATGGCTGAGTGAGAATCTGAACTCAGCTCTCCCAACTAGGCCAGCACTCAAATCACTGTAACACACTGCCTCTAGGTTTCTAGTGCTGCCAAAGGAATTCTGTGCCTTCTGGGTATCTGTTTTCAAAAATGGCAGCTGGTGTGTTATGTACTTTCATGGGTACTGGTCATGAACAGACTCAGGATGACAGGCAAAAACATTATATATATGCTGTAGGGGCACAATGACCTTGCTTAGGCTGGGATGGCATAAACAACTTCCTTCCTAGAATTACTCTGGCTTCTACAACCTTGATAAGGGTTTGGCATGCACAAAAAGTCTCAACACCCAAAGTGTAGCACAAGCTCAACATTAAAATACTTACAAACCTGCTTAACTATTATTTAAGGTTCATACTATTTTCTCTGACTGCACATGTTTTAAAGAGAGCTGAAAGGATAATTACAGAGCTGAAGCAAATGACTTTACTTTACTCTGTGATACCATGTTTGTCCAAATTGAGTTTTTTTAAAAAATAGTTAATACAAATACAAAGAATTAACAACAATGTCCCATTATATGCTGACTTCTTTGTACAGCAATTATAGTCTATAGTCATTATAGCACATGCAAAATGTGAGCTTTAAAAACAAAAACAAACCCTGCTGCAAACCATAGAGGAACAATTTATTTTCATTTTTTAAAAAAATGGATGGATAACTGTAGATCTCTAGATACTTTTGGCCTTCAACCCTTGTTAGCTCTAGCTAAAGTACCTAGTGATGAGAGATTGTGAGCATTGTCATCTAAAAACATCTAGAAATAATAAAAGACAACAAAGTAAACCAGGAACTATTGGCAGATTTTGAATATTATTCAAAATATTCAGATATTTTATTTTGATAACAGTATACAGTTGGCCTCAATACCCTAGGATTCCTTATCCACAGATTTAACCATCTTTGGCTTGAAAATATTCCAAAAAGATATACATTCCAGAAAACAAACCTTGATTTTGCTATTTTATTAAGCGACACAATTTTACTATGCCATTATATATATAGTGGGACTTGTACATTCATGGATTTTGGTATCCATAGGGGGTCCTGGGACCCAATCCCAGTGGATACCAAGTGCCCACTGTATTGATTTTTGTAAAAATAAGAGTAGTGTATGATATGAGGCAAAAAAGGAAGTGAGACACTGTAAGTACCAAGACCAGAAATAACAAGGAGGTAAACAGAGCTGAGTCATGCACATTATTCTCTGTATAACTATACTGCTGAGAAACTACTTGTTCTAAGAATGGAGGTATTATTAAGAAGCCAACCTCTCTGTCAGATTCTTAGTCGCATGTGTATGTCCATTGGTAAGCAGTGATACTAAGAAAAAACAGTAGTAATGGTGTTGATGATCATCATTCTCATCAGATTATTTTTCTCCTTTTAGGGCCAAGTCTTTAGAAGGTGGTTCACACAATAAGAAATTAAGATTAAGATACAACAGTACCAAATACACCAGTCAGTGCTGTATAAAATCAATCTATAAAACAGCAAGGAGAGGAGGGGGAAAGAATTTAGTCAACTACAGTATGTACATCAAGGTGGCAACCTGTGGCCCCAGAGCTGTGTGAAGCCTATAGACAACCCCTCAGATTTTATTTCAGATCTGCATAATTTCAGATTTTGCTGATGTTACATTCAGGGCTCTATAAGCATTCTGTCCTTTTCCCAATAGCCTTCTGGGTGGAAAGGAAGAGGGTGGAGGGATAGAAAGGAGTAGAAAAGGGTGACAAGAGAAAGAGGCTTGTTGACAAGAAAAGGAGTAACATGCATACTCATAAAATTAATTGTGAGTTTCAAATTGGACGGTCAATTAATTGTGAGTTTCTGTATCCCTGTTTGTGGGTTTTCTTATTAATTAACTCCTATTATCTCTGCATTTGGCTGAGTGGCCTCACTTCATAACAGAAGGATAACAGAAAGGTTGTGTTGCTGTATAATAAATAGCAAGCTGAGTGATAGGATGCTTCCTTTGACAACATTTAATATGTGTTTGGACTGACAGTTAGAACAAGCTCTTGTTGTTGCTACATTGCATTTTAAAGAAAAATGACATTACCAGTGATCAAAGTTGCTTGTTACTGTTTATTCTGCTCTACTACTTGTTTGTGAATTTATAGTGTCATTTATAAAATATATAAAGGTTTGTGTAAGCCTTTCTAATATCATATACTAGTTTAAGAGGATGCATTCCAGCTATTATCTAATTGCCACAGAGCCCTAAACCAAAAAAACATGTTGTGTGTCCTGAACTAATTTGCATATTATCTGTCCACAACAGTAGTGCATATAGTGGATAAGGGTGATTGGAAGACAGCAGAGACTGACACACTGGGAAGTAAAGCAAAGTGTAACTTCTAAACTTTCTGAGCTTTTCATACGTAGTGTACATATGCTAATACATTTCTTAGATATCACACTAGTAAAGTGTTCTGAATACTGTAGAATGCTAAGCACATTTAAAAAAGAAAGGTGGAACATAAATCAGTAAGTAAAGGGATCTTGTAGCACCTTTGAGGCTACCGTATATACTTGTGTGCAAGTTGACCTCATGTATAAGTCGAGGGAAGGTTTCAGGGTCAAAATCCTGGATTTTGAGATGACCCGTGGATAAGTTGAGGGTAAAACTTAGAGGGCTATAAGGAAGGATAGAAAGGGGGAAATATCACTTCCATCTCTCCTTCTCTGTATCTCTCCCAACCGATTCCCATGTGTTAGAGGAGATGTTTTAACATTGGATTCAGAAAGGAAGCAAGTGGATTTAAATGGAGAGTTGTTTTCATAGGAAGCAAGGTCTTGCAAAATGGACTGGTGTCAGAAGCAAGTGGTTTTAAATGGGGAGTTTTTTCCATAGGAAGCAAGGTCTTGCAGAAGGGACCAGAGAGAGAAGCACGTGGATTTAAATGGGGAGATTTTCCATAGTAAGCAAAGGCGCGTTATAGATTCAGAACAGCTGTTGACATGACATGCTTGTGTAAGAAAAGAAGTCATTCCTGGAAAGTGTGGTTAAGGTAGCAACCAGAATTGCTAGAAGGTATTTCAAGTGAAAGCCAATCTCATGTTTCCTTAAAATAACGGAATGTACTTACAGAACTGTGTGTGAATCTTATCTGCATTTCTTTTAATAATATTAAAAATGCTAATTTATCTCTCAGTGTTATCCAGTTGTCTTTATATTTAAAATAGCATTGGATCACCCAAATATTTAAAGATGTAAATATGTGCTAGGGTTTGTTTGCTTCTTACTAAAATGTGCATATATAGCCAGCTGTGTTTAACACACTATTATATTTACAGAGGTGGCCTGTTCTTTGACATTTTTGACAGATGTTGACATTTTTTGTCATTGTAGTGGCCCTATTTGATTGGAATAGGCTGTTAATGGTGTGTGTCTGTGTGTGTATGATGTTTTATTAAATGAAGCCTATATTAAAGAATCTATTGCTGCCTTTTAAACCAGTGGGAACTCAAGTTAGTTGAAGGTTGCAGGACCTTGCCTTGTAAATTGACTGTCTTATCTTCCTGATGTCATGTGATGCCCCACAGTAAAAAAAAAACTAATAGTGTTTACAGGAGTATTCTTGGAAAACTGTCAGCCAAGGAGTGCGACAGAGGCATATATCATAATTCTGAGTAGATTGCTTTGGGCAGTTTTAGTAACACAAGTATTACTGACAGTTCTAAATGTAGAATGTTTATCTATCTTGGTGACAGGTTTGGTATGAATGCATACATGAAGCTATCAAATGCTACCTCTGTCATCAATAGGCTGGAAGGTGTCAAAATTGTTTAATGTGTTGGAAAGATTAGAAGACAGGAGGATGTGAAATGCCAGTTAACATGACAGCCCAGTTGATGGAAAGTGACCAGAAGAGAGGGAGTTGAAAGGGACTTCATGGTAAAGCTGATTAATCCACTGCAGTCCATTACAGTTTTTCAAAGATTTCAGGATCTTTCTTAGTGTCCTCTTCTAGTATTTATTTCCTGTTCCTGGGATTATAAATTTAAAATCGTTGATACAGTGCAATCCCTGTATCTGTGGGATAGGTAAGCATGGTTTCACTTACCTGCATCTGGAAAAAAAAAGTTCTGCCTAGGCATCTGAAGGTCCTCTAGTGCACATCTGTGGTCAACTTCTGACAGAAATATAACATTTATTGTTTTCGCTATCTGTGATAAACCTGAGAATGTATCCCTCACAGATATGGGGCCTGTATCAAGTTTGACCTATTGTTTCTGCCCACCTTCAGTTGCTTCCCCTGAACAGAGTTCAGCTCAGAATTGTAGGAGGCAATTTTTATTCTCTTCAGCCTCACTCCCATACTCAATATTTAGGGGCAGATTTGGGACAAGGTTTCATAGAATGGGTGGAACTGATGAACACTGATGATTTTTTTCCTGCGAATTTGGAAGACTTCCATAGATGGAAGGAGTTTTTGTGTCTGCACATTCCAGATGCAACTCATAAATGTCTGTGACTCTAACTTTGCGCGCTTCTGCACTCACTTTGCTGGAGTGTGCAAGGAGGGATACCAGAACACTTTGAGACAGCTTCCTGGGTTATTCAAACAGTAACTGATAGAAATTAGTGTGTGAACAAATCAAAGAACATTATTTATTTAGTTAGTTGATAAGCCACATTTTCCCCAAAATAGAACTGAAATCAGCTCCCAATAATTTTAAATAAATGAAAAATTGTAACACAAAACAACATCAATTATGAAAGCAGATTTAATTAAATGCACAGTGGAAAACATGCTTTAGAAACATGCTACTGAGATAAGTAAAGCACCCGGTTGGTAGTAAGCCCCATCCTCAATGGCTGGTGAAGTGCCCAAAGTTTGCCTGATTTTTAAAAACTACTGCAACTGCCAGGGGAAGATAAGGGCAGCCCAAACCAGAGAGAGAGATAAGAATCAAAGCGTCATATTGTATACTCCACATGCACATCACACCATAGCTAGGGTTGCCATATCCCACCGGGGGGCGGGACTTTCCCGGGTTTGGACCGGTCTGCACGGTCCTGCCCCGGTTTGGCCTTTGTCCTGGGTTGCCCCTGCCCCTGGGCTTTGTTAGGGCGCCGCTGCAGTGGCACCTTTGACCGCTCTTATGGCTGCTCTTGCGG
Source organism: Sceloporus undulatus (assembly GCF_019175285.1). NCBI lineage: Eukaryota > Metazoa > Chordata > Lepidosauria > Squamata > Phrynosomatidae > Sceloporus > Sceloporus undulatus. The sequence continues at coordinate 278,462,746 of NC_056522.1, forward strand.
CGGCTGCTTCCGCCACCACCACCAATGCAGCTGTTGCTGTGGCCTGCTGCGGCCACTCCTCTGACCTCAGCGAGGCCTGGGAGGTGGCTCCACGGTCGGGGCTCTGGCCATGGGCTCCTTCAGCCTCAGCGAGGCCTGGGAGGCGGTTCCGCAGTTGGGGCTCCGACCGTGGGCTCCTCCGGCCTTGGTGAGGCCTGGGAGGTGGTTCCGCGGTCGGGGCTCCAGCCGCGGGCTCCTTCAGCCTCGGCAAGGCCAGTGCCAAGGAGGCCAGCACCAGTGAGGCGCCAGCACTGGGGGGTCCTTGGTGGTGGTGCTGCGCTCAGCGCCTCCGCCGAAGCCTCAACCAGCGGGGAGGCATTGGAAGCAGCATCATGCTTGGGGCCTTGGCAGAGGCCCCAGAAGATAAGGTAAAGGGGCTTGGGTATGGGGTGGGTGCTAGGCCTTCTACTGCCACATCCACCTCCTTTTGAGGATGGCGGATGAGCAGCAGGGAGGCCCAGGGCCTGAGAGGGGAGCTTAATTTTTAAAAAAATGTATTTATGTGTTTTGCCTTTAATTGGGTGTGTCCTCCATTTTTTTTAAATGTCCTACATTTTGCTGCACAATGTCCTGGTTTTGAGGTAGGGAATTATGGCAGCCCTAACCATGGCAGGCCCCACAGACTTTTCATATCTTCAGCACATGTAATTTTCCAGTCCACCAACACGGTGCTTAGGAAGGATTTAGTTTGTAGTGCTGCAATTAATAGTGGGAGTTCTTCAGAACAGCAAAGGGATGTGGGAGAGGCAAATTGGCCTTTTGAAAAATACTTTGGTTTTTAAAAATACTTCTGTTAATGGAGACGTCACTATATCTGTTGACTTGTATGGGGGGCATGTTATGGTTTCTCTCTAAAAATAGCTAGTATTGAGGAGATGTTATTTCCATGCTTTCACAGTTTTCCCCGTTCATGTCTTAAGAACAGGCCCTGACTGCATGAGCAAAGGGTGTTCTGAAGCCACACACTGGAGCTGTGATGCTTGTCTCAGTGTCTGACTTTCTGTGTCACCTGCTTTGCAAATTCACTTTCTCACCTTCAGCTTTTAAGTTGTGACAGTGCATAATAAATACATGCTAATGAATTGTCTGCTATGGAACACTAATAAGCTCCATGACATTTATTACCTTTGGAAAACTCCAGGAGCTTTAGCATCTAGTTTTAAGATTGAGAGGTCACTGTGACCTTTAGATAAGATTGACAGGTCATTGTGACCTTTAGATTAATGTGTTGTTCTGTCTGGAATAGAATTTTATTGGGTACACACCCAGGGAGGTAGTGATGTGCTTAAAGATTCACTGGAAAAATAAATGAACACTTCTGAGAAACTGGCTGGATAATTAATCTTTTTTTCTTTATTTTCTTTATTTGAAAAAAACATGCTTGATAATAATAATAATAATAATAATAATACATTTCATTTATAGACCGCTATTCCGCAATGATCATAGCGGTGTACAGTAAAAATTTAATACAAAACAAATATAAGGTGACAGTTAAAGGAGGGAGAAGTCTCATCCTTCAGGCAGTCCCCGATGTTGCTGGGTCTGCCTGATGGCGCCCTCTAAGGCCAAGATGATAGTTAAAGAGGGAGGGGCCTCTTCCTTCAGGCAGTCCCTGATGTTGCTGGGTCTGCCTGATTGCTCCCTCTGAGGCCAAACAGGTAAAGAGGGAGGGCCCTCGCGTCCCCCCGAGTTGCCTGGTCTGCCTGATCCTCCCTCTGAGACCAAGAGACAGTTAGGAGGGGGGGCTCTTCTTCGGCATCCCTGATGTTGCTGGCTGCCTGATGGCCTCCCCCTAGGCCAGATACAGTTGAAGGAGGAGGGGCCTCTGCAGGCAGTCCTTGATGTTCTGGGTGCCTGAGGCGCCTCTGAGGCCGGATGACAGTTGAGGAGGAGGGGCCTCGTCCTTCAGGCAGTCCCGAATGTTCGGGTGCCTATGGCTCCCTCTGAGGCCGAGATGACATTGAGGAGGGAGGCCCTCTTCCTCAGGAGTCCCGGATGTGCTGGGTCTGCCGAGGGCCCTCTGAGGCCGAGATGAAATGAAGAGGAAGGGGCCTCTTCCTATTCAAGGCAGTCCACCGGATGTTGCTGGGTCTGCCTGATGGCTCCCTCTGAGGCCGAGATGACAGTTGAGGAGGGAGGGGCCTCTTCCTTCAGGCAGTCCCTGATGTTGCTGGGTCTGCCTGATGGCTCCCTCTGAGGCCAAGATGACAGTTGAGGAGGGAGGGCCTCTTCCTTCAGGCAGTCCCTGATGTTGCTGGGTCTGCCTGATGGCTCCCTCTGAGGCCGAGATGACAGTTAAGGAGGAAGGGGCCTCTTCCTTCAGGCAGTCCCTGATGTTGCTGGCTATGGCTCCCTCTGAGGCCGAGAATGACATTGAGGAGGGAGGCCCTCTTGCCTCAGGAGTCCCGGATGTGCTGGGTCTGCCGATGGCGCCCGTCTGAGGCCGAGATGAAATGAAGAGGAAGGGGCCTCTTCCTATTCAAGGCAGTCCACCGGATGTTGCTGGGTCTGCCTGATGGCTTCCCTCTGAGGCCGAGATGACAGGTGAGGAGTGAGGGCCTCTTCCGTCAGGCAGTCCCTGATGTTCTTTGCGGGGTCCGTGCCCTGATCGCTCCCTCTGAGGCCGAGATGACTTAAGAAGGGAGGGCCTCTTCCTTCAGGCAGAGTCCCCTAGATGGTTGCTGGTCTGCTGATCGCTCATCTAGAGGCCAAGATGACAGTTGAGGAGGGAGGGGGCCTCTTCCTTCCGGCATCCCCCGATGTTGCTGGGTCGGCTGGTTCGCTCCCTCTGAGGCCGAGATGACAGTTCTTGTCTGAGTATAAACCTCCAAAACTTATAATAATAAAATACTTTGAAATATCTGACAATTTTCTTTTTGCTTGTTTCACAGTATAATCCTATGCAGGTTTGTTTGGAAGCTATGTCTTTCTGCCCCCCCCCCCCCTGTAATTTGCCCCTTTGAAACTGTGTTTAGGCTTGCATTCCAAGGTACAATGTCTCCTTAGAATTAAGTTCTGTTGAGTTCCTGAGACTTAATTCTCAGCATATAAATTATAGGCTAGTAGCCTCCATGTGCTGTTACTGTTATGAATAAATATTGACTCACAAGGACTGAAACATTAAAAGATGTCATAACTAATCTCCCAGTTGTCAGTTTATAGGCAGCCAGGTCTGCAGCATTTTCTTCTGGTAAACATTATTTTGATAACAGGAAAAGAACATAACAAATTAGTAGAATTATAAATTACAGCAGGTTTTGTAACATGATCAAGGTTTCAGAGTCTAACATTTCTTGGCGTTCTCCCTAAAATTAATAAGAGATCGTACTGGATTGGCAACCTGTTTTTCTTTTCTCTTCTATATTATGAGTTATACTATATAATTATTGTATCCATAGCCTGTTATATGTGTGATTCTATTTCTGTTCAGTTTCTTGTGACTACTACATCATAGGAATGATAAATGTAATGCCTATTTCTAAAATAGAAAACATTCACTCCTATGACACTTTCCAAGCTGTAGTGGAGCTGTTAGTTGTCCTTGCTAAGAAGGTTATTATAATAGGAAGGTTATTAATACACCCCACACTACCTCGGATACTTTAATCATAGTATGAAATATAAAGTTGCCTTCAAAACATAAAGATAGCTTTCACTGTTTTAATTTTTTTTTTAAAAAAATGGTGTTTTCATTACTCCATATTTTCCAGAAACAAAATAATCTTCGGATATAAACAAGTGTGACATTAGTTCACATTGTTATAATATAACACTTTCTTAATTAATAAGAGTGAGGCTGTTGTGGCAGTGTAATGTACTGACTCTAAGAAGAACCCAGCATAGCGTTTTCTTGGCAAGATTTGTTCAGAAGGGGTTTGCCATGACCTTCCTCTCAGGCTGAGAGAGTGTGACTTGCCCAAGGTCACCCAGTGGGTTTCCATGGCTGAGCAGGGATACATACCCTGGTCTCCAGACTCCTAGTCCAACATTCAAACTACTACACCTTGCTAGCTTTGTGAAGGTTGTATTACACTTAAATTATAGACTAATTCACACATACTTTTACAAAATGATTACTCATCCCATGTTAGCTGGCAGATAATTGTATTAACTGATCCCATGAAAAAGCATTGTGTCTGAGATATCTATGTGTCAGATTTGTGGTGGGTCAGTTGCACATGGAATGATAATGTGACAATCAGACATGATGTTTACATTATCCTGTAATTGATGCAATTACTGCTAAATTGTTGTTGTTATTGCTGTTATCATTTATTTTTATAGTGCCATTCATGTACATGTTACTTTACAAACAGAATAAAACATTTATAACTATTTCAATAATATAAAATATTAAATTAGAATACTAAAATGTAATGCAAAAAAGCCACACACACAAACAGAAAGTGCAGAATTGTTATTCTTCTTAAAGGCCCATGCTTCTCTGCCACACAGATGATCACTGCTCATTGTTATTGCATTCTCAGATCTCTGCACTGAGGCCAACAGAACTGCAGTATGCAATTTCAGATGTTGGATAAGGACCAAAGGGAACGCTCCCCTCTTCCCCATAGCAGCATCTTGTGAATGTGATGAAGGTTTCTGTGCAAGCATATTTTTTGCTTGGTCAGAAAAAAAAAAATCATTAATTGCGCTTCTTTCTTTACCTGAATATTTTGGGGGTTTTAATGTGAAATTGTTACAGTTGCTTCCTGGGTAAAAATGCTGGTAAAAATTTACAAATTAAGTGGGAGAGGAGCATTGTGATACCAACAGATACTGTCATGGATTGAGGCAGAAAAGGAAAAAAAATGGTTCCATTCTGTAATAAAATAATCTGTGTGAAAAAGATATCTGAAAGTCTATTCTGCCTGTAATTTACCAAGTCAGGCTGTTGTGACACAGCTACGCAGCTGGTTAAAATTGTCTGGTCTTTAGAGTGCTCATCTTTTAAAATCCTAACTGAATTGGCTATTTACTGTCTCTTTAGAAAGAACAACACACCACCCACATGCTTTGTATAATATTTGTATCATGTGTGGAGCCAAGTGTACTTTGGCTGGTGCTCCCAGTGAGAAGGAGAGCAGCAAGACATAAATAGTAACCCATCAGCCTTGATGATTCCATACACAGGTTCATTTTACATGTGCTTATGAGTATCATGTGGATCTGTTTATATTCATATGGTAATGTTACTGTAAATGATTCCCTTTGTATGATGTTAGTCATCATGGCTGAGTTAACCATAGATCTCTTTGCCTGTCATTTAGGGTATCCTCTATACAGCAGGAGATCTGGTCTATTTTTCTCCATTATCATTTGGTTTGTATGTGGTTATCTCCTGTGATTCTTCTTCTGCCTTCTCTGACTGACTGACCTCCCAAAATAAAAGATAATCCCGTCAGCCCATTACTATATCTTACTATCTCCCTATCTGTTTTAACTAATTTTAATTTTAATTTGAAATTTGATTGCCTTTTCTTGAATTTGTAATTAATTGGTATATTTTATGTCTGTGGTGGGTTGAGGATTGTGAAATTTTATGATTTATTGTAATGTATTTTATTATTTTTATTGTAACTTGCCTCGATCCACAGGGAGATGTGGGCTAATAATAATAATAATAATAATAATAATAATAATAATATAATTATTATTTAACCCCCTTCAATGGCATTTGAGATATTTTGAGAGACAGAAAATAGGAACAGGGCACAATAAATTATGAAACCTGTAAATGCACAATCACACCAGAGAGGGCCACACATAATATGTTTGGTGCCTATGAATAAGAATAACCTTATTTGTGATTTCAGATTGATACTCATATCCATGCTGCTGCCTGTATGAATCAGAAACATTTGCTGAGGTTTATTAAACACACTTACCAAACTGAGCCCAACAGGATAGTAGGCGAGAGAAAAGGCAAGAAGATGACTTTGAAACAGGTGTTTGAAAGTCTCCACATGGATCCCTATGACCTCACTGTAGATTCGTTAGATGTTCATGCAGTAAGTAATCAGTAGATCAAACTGGAAATAAAGATCAGGATTTTGGAAATGGTCAATGTATGGACAAAGTTTTTGCTGAATGTGCATGTTGGACAAAAAAGGTATTTGTTGCTTTTGTGAATTATGTTACCATGTTCTGAACCACAATTTTTTTGATACATTGTGATTGTGTGCCTTCAAGTCATTTCCAACTTTTGATGACCTTAAGGTGAACCTATTACCAGGTTTCCTTTGCTAGATTTCTGCAGTAGGGTTGCCTTTGCCTTCCTCTGAGGCTGAGAGAGTGTGGCGTGCCCTGTGTCCACTGCCAAGCAGGGATTTAAAACTTGATCTCCTGAGTCATAATCCAGAGCTCAAATCACTACACCATTTTGGTTCTCAAAAACAAAACAAAGCAAAATATAATTTAAAAAAATTAACAGTGTATTAGTACTCAAAAACTGATGCTCAATTTCTAATACTGGAAAAAAAAATTCCTTGCTTTTTAGGATCGCCAGACATTTCATCGATTTGATAAATTTAACGCCAAATACAATCCAGTTGGTGCAAGTGAGCTGAGAGACTTGTATTTGAAAACAGAGAACTATCTTGGTGGTGAATACTTTGCCCGTATGGTGAAGGTAAGTGTGCTCTTTCTATGAGTCAGTGCTTTAGTGTTGCTTGGAAGAAGTTAATAATAATAGTATTGTATGAAATTGACATTATTACCGGTAATGCATGCAAAAGAACCAAGGTAACACTTCATCCCCCAAGCATGGCAACTCTTGTATTGTGCATGGGAAACACCATGTGCAAAGCTTAGATATACTCTGATACGTCTGCATTAGGCTATGCTCTTACAGGTCATGTTCTATCTGGTCTCTAAAGTGAAATGCTTTATGAGATGCAGCATTTTTCTCAGACATATTAGATCCACTGTCATATTCTTTAGAAAAGTAGATAGCTGCCTTACATAGAATAAGAACATTGGTCCATCTAGTTGAGTATTGTCAACCTTGACTGACAGTGGCTTTCCAGGGTTTAAAGCAAGAGTATTTCCCACCCTGCCTGGAATTGTCAGTGACTGAACATGGATTCTTTTTCATATTAAATATGTTCTCTCCCACTGAGCTATAACTTTCCCTATGTATCACCTCAAAAGATAGCTGGATGAAATAGTGATCATTCTGCATGCATGTAGTCTAAACCTTGTCAGCTAGTTCAAGTTAGGGTTGCCATTTGCCCCAGAAAACCTGGAAAATCCTGGATTGAATAGACTAAAAAATGTCCTGGCTGGCTAGGCTAGTTGAAGCAGCAAATCCCAGATTTCTCCTTCATCAAAGGCCAATGGGTAGATTAAAATGTTGCAGGGACAATGAGGCAGGAAACCCTATACAAAACGACTGGCACTGGCAGCCTCATCATGCCCTGCAAGCTCCAGTTGCTACTGCATAGGTATAGCATTACCTCCTTATTCTTCCATTCCCTTACCATTTCTCCAGCAGGCCCAGAATGTAGGAAAGGAAAGGAGACAAGCAGAGATGTTGGCAGCTTGAGCTATAGCTAGGCAGCATGGTGGAACTTGGCTTCCAAACAGACTTGAGAGAGTAAAGGGAGCCCCTTGACTCTCCGGAGCTACTTGGAAGCCTCCCTCTCTCCACACTAGATAGGGGGAAACAGGAAGAAAGAAGACCTCTTAGTTTGGTGCCGGTACTGAGGTTGAAACATAATGGCAGAAAAAGTGCAATGATTAATGTGTTATTTGAATAATCAGAATGCAAAATAATAATATGCATAATTATAATAATTTGCATAATATGAAAATTAGGTGTCTGGAAATGAAGGACTGGAATACGGAAACTATAGTTCAAGTCAGTATGAAAATCACCTTAGTTCTTTGAATCCTCTGTAGTTTTCTTGAAGACCTCTTTCCATTCTTGTTTTCTAAGTCTGTTTTGCATGCTTTCTTCAGCTACCTTTTCTCTGGAATGCATTAGCTTCCCTTACAGTCCCTTACAATCTTCAGCCTGTCTAGTAGCAACTATATACTTTCTCCTTTATGGCTTGTTTCTTGTTAGCTTGATATCTGGGAGTTGTAGTCCACAAGATAATGTTTCCAAGTTCTGGTAAGTTCATAGTGTTTCATGAATCATAGGCAGAGAAAAAAGTAACTAGCCAAACTATTTCTTGCTTTCATGCTTTTGTGATATGAAAATGGTACTATCAGAATACTTGCCTCTACCTCTGTATATACCGTATTTTCCGGCATATAAGACGATTGGGCGTATAAGACGACCCCCAACTTTTCCAATTAAAATATAGAGTTTGGGATATACTCGCCGTATAAGACTACCCCTCTTCCAACGCACACCAAATAAAAATTAAAAAAACCATTAATTCAATTAATTCAAATGCTTATGACATGCAGGTACTTACCAGGAAAACTTGTATGCAAAGCCTGCTTGCATTGGTCAGCTCTCCCTGCCTGCCCAGCCCTCCCTGTCTCCAAGATTTTATTCTATTGTACTTGTACAGCGCCTCCCTTCCTGCTTTCATATGGTCACCACATACGGAGGGGATGCGGCCGTGGCCATTTTGAGCTCCCCCCACCATATGCGGTAACCACAGATTCTCTAGTCCAGCTCGGAAGTTTCAGCACCTGCCCTATAAGACGACACCCGGTGTATAAGACAACCCCCGACTTTTGAGAAGATTTTCCTGGGTTAAAAAGTAGTCTTATACGCCAGAAAATACAGTACTTATAGATACACATATATATGTATGTGTATGCATGTATACATATTGTGTGTGTGTGTGTGTGTAGAGAGAGAGAGAGAGAGAGATTGGAAATTTAAAGATTCTGAATGTAAATTCTGTTTCCCCAGGCTATTATGATTAAGCTGGAACAAAGGTGTATAAATTGGGGGTTAAAACTGCACAGTCAATAATACTTTACATTGTTCTAGTATTGACTGCTACCTAAAATACAGGGAAGATTAACAGTGTCTGATCAGTTTCATTCCCCCTCTTGCTTAGAATTTTAATTTAATGTTAGATAGTTAGTCTGTTGACTTGGAAACTAAGCCAATTTAGATTCCATTTAGAATGTGTATTGTCTTTTTATCTGAGAAATTTGTTTACCAGAAGAACCTCATTGTGCAAATTTCAGTATCAGTTTTCAAGTGAGAGGGAACAAAAGTGAGACACAAGATTCAGCACACTGCCTCAGCCAGAGGGCCAAATGAGTTGTGATATTAATGGCAGTTACACGGTTTCACCCACACATCTGGCACACCAGGTTTGACTCTTTGTGGGTGGGCTTTTCATAAATGAGAAGTTGTGGGTACCATTTGAAAATAGAATACATGTAACTAGCAGTCCTGTGACTACAGGGGGGCAGAAATGGGAGGATTATAATCTAAAAGTAGTTGGGGAATAATGATTAATTGTGTTAATTGATCTGTACTCATTACTGTATACAGTGGTACCCCGGGATACGAAATACCCAGGTTACGAAATTTCCGGGATACAAAAAAATCCCATAGGAAATAATTGTTCCGGGTTACGAATGTTTTTTCGGGTTACGAAAAAATTTTTTGGTGCTTTTCGGCGCTTTTTCGCACGAAACGCGGCTTTTCCCCATTAGCGCCTATGGCATTTCGGCTTACGAAGGCTTTTCGGGTTACGAAAGCGGCCGCGGAACGAATTAATTTCGTAACCCGAGGGAGCACTGTATACTCACTATAAGTCGACTACATATAATTTGAGAGCAGGTTTTGGGACCAAAATTATGGATTATGATATGATCTGAGGATCAGTCAAGGTTAAAATTTAGGGGCATGTAACAAAGAATCTAAAGGATGAAGCAAAGGAAAACAGTGCCAAAGAACTTACAAAATCCCAGCAAGCAAAGCTCTTTGTGCTCACATTAAAGGCCGGATGGATGAGAGAGTAGAGGGGGTGGAGATCAGTGGTTCCAGGATAGATTACACTCCTTGCCTTTCCTTTTTTCACAGTTTCTTTTTTATTTTCTAAGAGTTAAAGTACAGTACTTACTTTCACCCATGGATAAATTGACTTTTTGAGTGTCAATTTTTGGCTAACATTTTTAGACTTATACATAAGTATGTATATACAGTAATTCTGGTGTATATTTGCTTAAGCATACAAGAAATACTTTTTTGATCAGGTAAAGATCCACCATTCACTTAGTCTAGCATTCTTTATACAAGCCAGAGCCATGAGCAGGCAGCTAGATGTTATGTTAGAATTTACCCAGTTCACCTTCAGTGTGACATAGGTCTGTTACAGACTGCCAAAATAAAGCTGCTTTGGGTCTCTTTGAAGGTATGCTATTTAAATGATGCATGCATCCTAAGAATCCGGAAGCTGCACCAAAAGCTGCACTCTGGTGCTTAGGAATGGAGTATGGCTTTGATGCGACCTCTGGACTCTTAGGACCCATGCATCATTTAAATAGCATACAGTACCTCCAAAGAGACCCAAAGCAGCTTTATTTTGGCAGTCTGTAACAGGCCCACAGTTTACATTCTCCTGTAACAGTTCAATTTGAACTTAAAATGTCAGATGGCTCTGGTTGCAGGTTTCTCAGTTTCTGATAACTCTGCTCACTAATTAGTAAAAGCACTTGATTTATCTAGTGCAGATGGGTTCCTAGTTCATTCTGATTCACAAACTGCTGAAAGCTCATCTCACTTATTTTATTACCCTGGATCAGGCTTACAAAAATCCAGTCTTATGAACTGTTGTAAACTCTCATCAGACACCAAGTAGGGACATATGTGGAGTGAAACAAACAGACTTCTGGGTGTGGGATGGCTAACTGGATGAAGAACTGTATGCATCACTGCATGTGGGACTCCTTTCATGTACAGTAGCTGGGTTGTGTGTATTTAATCCCATATAGATTTATTGGTTAAACTATCAATAATTTGTTCTGACTGGGGCAACCTGCATGCATATACAGTCTGGGGATATCATAAAAGTACTTTAAGTGGACTATAGAGGGCCTTTTGAAAATTGATTCCTACCTTCTTTCACTGAACAAAGATTTCAGAGATATTCATTCAAAATCTCAGTGGTCACAGTTACTGAGGAAGAAAGTATCTTCAAGTTGCTTCATGGGAAACCCATGAATTTTGCAAGGTTTTCTTAGGCAAGGATACTCAGAGGTGGTTTTGCCTACTGTGTTCATGATGTTGGGGAATTTAGTTTGGGAAAGTCAGAAAAGAAATCCTATTGGGCATGGGCAAATCAGTGGACTGTACAACAGTGTTCTCACTATAATGTTTTAGATGGAAAATGCAGTACTCATGTGCTCAGCTGACACTCTGAAACATGCATTTCAGTGTTGCTGTATTAAGATCTGAATGTAAGCCTTTATGATAAATTGTGTATTGCTCCCAGCAGAAAAGTAATATTGATTTATTTTGAATAGGAAGTTGCCCGTGAATTAGAAGAAAGTAAATATCAGTACACAGAACCCCGGCTGTCTATTTATGGACGTTCTCCAGACGAATGGCAAAATTTGGCTAAATGGTTTATTAGACACAAAGTTTATTCACCTCATATGCGCTGGATGATTCAGGTCCCTAGAATCTAGTAAGTAACAACAACAACAACTTATGTATAAAATACTGTATGTAAAAACATTCCAGGTTTTGGTTCCTTTCCTCCACATATCTCTTTGTCTAGGTATATTTATTGTAAGTATTAAAAAAAGAGTGTTTTTACTTTGCATGTGACTGAGATGCAAAAACAACAAGGAAGTTTGACCTTATTTTCTGTCTTGCAGCTGTTATGAAATCAAGTCTTGCATCATGACAGCTATCATAGTATCCTCTGTGAAGCAAACAGGATAATTCCTTTTTGCACGCCTCTTCAGGACCAAGCTGTATGTCACCATGATATGCTTGCCCCACTGTTCCATGTTTTCTCCCTTAAGTTAAAACAGATACCTGATGTGATAAAAGCCCAATATTTCTTTAGCTAATGAAGCAGAGCAGGAAAATACTGAGTGTGATGAAGAGGTGTTATGTAGGGCTTTAGGCACATTATTAACCATTGGTCTAGTTAGTCCACTACTGTCAACTCAGACCAACAGTAATCCCCCTTCCCTAGGTTTCAGGCAGGATTGTTTCTTTGCTCTAGCTGGAAATCCCTGTTATTTTCTGATGTTTTTTTCATCCATGTACTAACCATCCCCAATACTCTTTAGGTTCCAGAATCAGACGAGATCAGGAGTATTCAGGATGGTTTGGTGGTAAAAAACACTAATTGACCTATATCCTTAAAACAAAATGGTATATTATTTTTAAATGTGGGTGACTATTGCTATCCCACATTTCTTTTGAAGTGGGCACATGATGCAGAATTATCACATTGACTTTTTGACAACACCGCTTGCATGTCACAACCTTTTCTGAACCTCTTATCTGTAGCCAGCATGTGCAGGAAAACAGAAGTACTTCTGTACTGGCATAATTTATGAGTGAAACACATATTTTTAAATGAATGTAGTAAATAACCTTTTAAATGCCCCCTCTTGACTGAACACCAAACAAATGGAACTATATCAAATTCTTTTTCCAGTTGCTACTTTTATTTCAGGAAAATCCAGTCATTTAAAAATGTTTGCACTGTTATCAAATACACATGTTGACATACATGCTTTGTTTGTTTTATTTTATGTGGATAGTTTTTGTAGGTTTTAAAAGGTAAAACCTGAAATAATCCTTAAAAGCCATAGTTGCTGTGAAAGTTATTATGAATACCTAGCTTGTTTAGAATTTGTGGTATATGCTGAGTATCCCTTATCTGGAAATCTAAAATCCAATATATTTCAAAATCCAAAGTTGTCCACCTGGGTGGCTGAGAAGTGACAACTTAGTTTTATGATGGTTCAGTGTACACAAACTTTAATGCACAAAATTATTTTAAAAATATTGTGTACAAAATTACCTTCAGGCTAAGTGTATAAAGTATATATGATAGATGGAGTGTTTAAATTTGGTTCCCATCTCCAAGATATTTCATTATGTATATGCAAATATTCTGAAATCTGGAAAAAAAACCCACCTGAAATCCTAAACACTTTGTGTTCTAAGCATTTCAGATAAGGGATACTGGACCTATATCAAAAAGATGCCACAGAATGTTGTTATCAGAAAGGTTTTGTGTTTGACTGGAGAGAAGCAGTTCACTCTGTCACATTACCAACAGACTTCCTTGTGTGTTACTCTAGCAGTATTTAAGACCTTCTCCTTCACTAAAACAGCAGTGCCAGTCCAATATAGTGGTTAGAGTGTTGACCTGGGACTTAGAAGATCCATTTTCTCATTTTGATCCCCCAAATTGTGTTTCCTTGATTTCTAAAATTCCCTGAAATTTTCTGGCAAAATAATAACAAAAAATAATGAAATGCCTTTCATGAAAGTCTCCAGGAGTGATAGAATTTCAGAACGTCCATGCACTTTTTAACATTAAAAAAGGCTTGTCCATTTAAAAGCCCTACCCAAAAGCAGACTTCTGGCCACTTGATATAAAAATGACTATAAAAATCAGAAAAATCCCTTTATTACTTTCCCTGCAAATCTTCAGTCTTTTGTAAGTCTTCATACTTCTATATTCTTACGTGGAAGAACTCACTGAGGTTCACTTCTGAGTGGACATAACACTGTGCTTTTAGTAATGATGAGGTAGAGGACAAAGGATGCAGAATTAACTGTAAATAATAATAATAATAATAATAATAATAATAATAATAATAGGATTTATTTATATACCGCCCAATCACTGGTAATTTGAGCGGTTTACAACAGAGGGGATAATAGATGGTTCCCTGCCCTCAGGCTTACAATCTAAAAAGACATGACACAAAAGAAGAAGGGAATGGTGAGGGGGGGAGGGAATCAGGTCCAGCAGTTATTCTCTCCCTCAGAGGCCTGGACCAAGGCAGATGGACTGGAGGGAGGGCTTCTCTTCTTCCAGGCAGGCCTGGTGGAGCTAGCCTGCCTTGGTCTGTAAATACTGCAGCTAATGTTTTGAACCATGTTTATTTGCAAGAGCTTGTGGTATGTGCATTATCTCTGAGGAGCTGAAAAATAAGTCTACAAAGCACTATAAGTTCCCATGAATCACATAACTCACTGGGGAGCAGGTTCTTACCATTAATATTCAACATAATGGAAAAGAGGATGACTGTTGCATTAATCATTCAAACTGAAGCTGTCAAAAGGAGACATGTCAGGACTGAATTTGTTTGTCTGAAGCAGACACTTGGTGAGTTTGCATGTGACAGTAACCCATAATTTAGGGCTACATGAAGGAGGAGTAATGTGCTCCCATGAAGTGCCAGGCTTGAGCACCCTTAGTCCATTCTCCATCACTCACACAAATAGGAAAAGGAATAGAACAGACTACAGATTCACCTTTTAGTGTATTTGTGCCTTGTCATTATGTGCAAACCAAGAACTGTGGTTTAAAATAAGCTAATCAAATGCTAAACAAATGAGCTTCAAACTCTGAATTGTATTTTCAGTTTGTTTAGAAAGCTACAATTTATTTAAAATGACAGCACCTGCTTTGCATATAATAACAAATGAGGAATCCACTGAAGCAAATACAAACTTTGGTTTATTTCTCCTCCGGGTTGCAAAGCAAGGTAGCTCAGCTCCCTAAAATCTATGGCTTCATCTGCACTGCAGGAATAATGCTGTTTGATACTGCTTTAATTGTCTTGGCTCTATCCTATGGATTTCTGGGATTTGCAATTTATTGTGGTACCAAAGCTCTCTAACAGAGAAGGCTAAGTATCTCACAAAACTACAGATCTCATTATTCCATAGCATTAAGCCATGTCAGTTAAAGCAGTGCCAAATTGCATCATTTCTCCAGTATAGGTACAGCCTTAGTTGAAGAGGGTAATTGAGATCAGGTTACAGTAGGGTTCCCAGTACAGCATATTCCTTATTTAGGGACAGAAAATCCTTTTCTATATTGGGGTAATAAGGGACATCCCAAATCCTGCAGTTTGATTGATGTGAGTGGGACGAGTGGACAACAGCTATGCTTACAACAGATGGACCTCCAGGCATTTGTTATGTAGCCAAACCGGTCTCACATTAAATATCAAATGTGGGAGTGGGGGCATTCCATCTGTTGTGAGGACTGCACATGCCATTGTTTGCTTCTCCATGCTGATTCAGCAGTACACTTGTTGCATTAAATTCTTAATGTCATGATGGCTGCTGGCCTGCTATCGCAAGACATTTCTGGGTTTTGAGCTCACATGTCATCTCATGTCTTGTGTTAGCCCAGATATCTTTCAGACATTACAGTCGGCCCTTCTTATACACGGATTTTTTAAACATGGATTCAAGCATACACGGTTTGAAAATGTTCCCAAAAAGTATACGTTTGAAATATCAAACCTTGATTTTCCATTTTTTATAAGGGACACCATTTTGCTATGTCATTATATTTAATGGGACTTGAGCATACACGGATTTTGTTATACACGGAGGATCTTGGAACCAAACCCCAGCGACTAACAAGGGTCCACTGTACATTAGATGAGACATTAGGACTGGGCCTTCTGTCTCTCTCCACCACTTCACATTACATTATAAATTTTTACTGTCCCATATTACTGTTACACTAGTTACACTAGTGAAAATGAGATCTTACCATGTCACTACCAGATTTTTATTGATTTGTTGTTCCTGCTTCCTTTTCCTTATAGTAAACAACAAATACAAAAATAAGTATAACAAAAACTATGTTATCACCATCTGGGTTCCCAGCTCTGAGCAATAAAATATAAGTATTGCTTCAGTGTGTATTTCTCTTGTACTGTGCTCAGTGAGAAAAAACTCATTTAGTTTTAACAGAAGTAGTAATCATGTGATGCCATGTAAATAACACAGGGTTATTAGATGCAGAAAAAAGCTTTAAATCTCTACTGAGCTATGAATCCTGTGGGAAAGTTGTCCTGGCAGGCCAGTGTCATGTTCACACAATTGATGATATTTGTACTTACTCCTTCAAATATGGCATGTGCTACACAGTAGAGGGCTGGGAAAGGATAGGCTGCTGGAGAATCATGTGCCATGTATTCATAGATGGCTTTGGCACAAGGTAAAGTACCCAACTAGTTACTGGGGGTGGACTGTGGGACATAAGCAGGTTCAGTAGAATACCTAGGGATGGGAAGACCCTGCACTAATTAAGCATAATATATGTATAGAAATATAGATATGTAAAACTTTATGTTTCTTTCAGTGATATATTTAGGTCAAAAAATCTGCTGCCAAGTTTTGGGAAAATGCTGGAAAATATCTTCTTACCCCTGTTTGAGGCAACTATCAACCCCTTGGATCATAAAGAGCTCCATCTTTTCCTGAAATATGTAAGTATGTGGATGGCTGAAGTATGTGTACTTAGTGATCCATTGTCATAGGGCACATCTGAAATTTTGCATTGACTAGAAGATTAATGATCCCAAGAACTATAACTTTCTTTTTACTGTACTCTAACCTCCTTGCCTCGAAAGTTAAGTTTCTCATACTTAAAGGTGCAGTTATAGTTTTGAATATTTGGGTAATACCTAATGAAGGGCCGAAACAGACAGCAGTAAACAGGCGGCTCTAAGCTAGATTGCCACATTCAAAGAACTCTGCCCCAATCCTTGCATTAGTTCCTTCCGTACAAGCTAGACCAGGAAATGCCATCAAAGAAGGAGAGCAGAGAGCAGTTATGATTCCCATCACTGAGCTGAATCAGAAGACTTGGCACATAGTAACAGTAATAGGGGAATATCACCCAAACCAAACCATGGTGCACCATCACGAAGAAGGTGCATACACCTTACTTTTACTCCAAAAAAGAAACTTAAATGGAATAGTTTCCACTTGGTGTGACTCTACAAAATATATACACACCATGAGAAACTAGAAGTGGGCTTGTGTCAAATGCACCATAAGGGGAAGTAGAATCTCATCCAAGATTCAGCATGAGCTTCTTCCTACTTCACCACTGCCTCATTTGTTAAATTGGTGAAGGCCATTTGTTACATTAGTCTTTGGCATGGGGTCCACTTGTGGCACTGCATCAGGGAGATGATAGCAACTATGCTGCTACAGCTCTTTTCTCTGAGTATGAGGTACCCCCACCCTCCGAGATAGGCTTGCCATATGTGCTGGGAAACCAAGACAGTCACAGATTGTAGGCTCTAAAAATGTCGTGGCTGGCTGGGCGTGACTGAAGCCACAAATCCCAAATTCCTGCTTTGTTCCAGGCCCTTCTCTCCATCCCATCACCATCACAAGCATGGTTTGTGGGAACATGAGAGAGGACCTTCTCTGTGGCTGCCCCAAGACTCTGGAACTCCCTGACCAGGGAGGCCAGAATGGTCCTTTCTTTGTTATCCTTCCACTGGCAGGCTAAGACCCACTTGTTTAGACAGGCTTTTAAAACAGCAAGCTTTTAAGGCATTTGATGGGGTGTTATATTGTTTTAATGTATTTTAAGCATTTTAATATTTTTAAACTTGATTTTAGCATTGAATTTGTTTTAATTATTGTAATAATTTAATTCTATTTTAATATACTATTTTTGTATGTTTTTAACCATATGGTGTTTTTTAATGTTGTAAACTGCCCTGAGTCCCAGCCTTGGGAGAAGGGCGAGATATAAATAAATATATGATAATGTTGTCAGAGACTGAGAAATTCCCCTCCCCAATTATTCTTCTCTGAAGAGAGCAACACAGTTAAAATCAAAACCGGTGATGATGGCCCTCTCATCACCAGGATAGGAAAAGAGAGCCAGGGAGGAGGGAATAGCCTCCAGCAGTCATGGCTTTAAACCCCTCTCCTGTTGGACTCTCTGCTTCAAAGAGAGAGAAGGGGTGGAAGTTTAAAAATAAACAAAGGCCTGTTTTGCCCCAAAGTGGGACTGGGAAAGAGGCAGAAATAAAGGAAAAGCAAAAGCCATGTTTGGCTATATAGAATATAGCAGGGGTTCCCAACCTTTTTGACTCGTTTAGTCCTTTTTAAGAATCAGTTTCTATGGTGGAGCCCCTAAGAGACCTACCTTATGTCTTACAAGTTAATGGTGTTTAGGACTAGTGTTACCGGGGGGGCTCCTCAGAGCACAGGTTGGGAACTGCTGGAATACAGTATCTTGTCTTATGTTTTGCATTCTTTTGAGATCTAACTTTCTGTTAACAATTTACTTCACATAAACTCCAACTTTATAAGTTTTTTTTTTAAAAAAATACCTTGTATAAACTCTATAAACATGGGCTGACAGCTATGGTTAGGCAGAAGCTAATCCCCCTCCTGGCCCTCAGTGGGCTGCACTGCTTCTCCAAATCTAAATTGGAAGTGATGTGATGCCACTTCTGGTTTCACTTTTAACAAAGTGGTTGGAGAAGCAAAACCGCTGAGTTCTGCAGCTATTTTGAGAGCTCAGAGAACTTTTTTTTTCCTGGTAAGAATGTAGATTGAAAATTTGTTGGTTTTTTCCTGTGGCTTCTCCTAGACTGTGGAACTCTTTTTGTAGGGAGGTATGGCTGGCTTCCTTACACCCTGAATCTTAGCTTTGGAAAGAATTATGGTATTAATAAAGTGATTGGTCATGTTTTGTATTTTTGAGGGGATCTGAGGGCTTGTGAGATGTTCTGGGATCTCCAGAGGTTTCCAAAGGGGCTGAAGGCTATATGCAACCTATGAAGTATACTTTGCCCACCCCTGGTTTACAGGAAAATGTGGGAGGATTTTCAACTAATATAGTAACCTCCTATTTTATCTATTCATGCTGAAGCTGATTCATGTTTAAATCTGTTTTGGTTTGATTTCTAGGTAACTGGGTTTGATAGTGTGGATGATGAATCCAAACATAGTGACCATATGTTTTCTAACAAGAGCCCCAGCCCTGATATTTGGACTAGTGAAACTAATCCTCCATATAGTTATTACCTGTATTACATGTACGCAAACATCATGGTTCTCAACAATCTTAGAAAGTAAGTAGTGGTCTTTATATCTCTATTTTTTCAGTAGAAGGATATAACATGGAACTTGACATGTGGTTTAGTCAAACTAACATTATCAGTGTTAATATGACTGTATTTGATTTTTTAAAAAGAGCTGTTCCTTCTCCCCTCATTTCCGATTTTGTTTCTAAGGCCATGTACAGAGAAGTTTCCCAGTCTAAAAAGTGGAAATGTGTATGCAGAACAGTTGCACAAATGGGCCAGATTCCTGTCGGGGAGTTATGAATGCATAACCAGGAGTTATGTATTTCTGACTGTTTTTGTGACCATGAAAGTTTCCTAATTCCCACTTACCAGGAAACAGCCTCTGGGTTCCCCTGTCACTCGGCAAGTAGACAACTGACATTCCCACCCATCCCTTGCGCAAATGATTTCCCATGTGAGGGGGAATTGCAACAGAGACCTGCTTCTCCTTGTTGCAATAGAGATCACTTATAAGAGAGGGTGGGAATGTAAGTCAGCTGCTTCCTGAGGGAGAGGGAAACCTCTGTTGATGGCAGCAGCTGCTGCCCAGTAGAAGGAGATTGGAGACATTGGGTTGGTGGTCACTGCATAGCTCTGTATCTATGGTACATATTCATAACTTCCCAATAGGATTCTGGCTATGATTTCTGAGGCTCAAATGCCTGCCCTAGGAGCTAGGTTTGCATATATACCATACATGTCCAACCCTATACAAGTGATAATCTGACAGAAATCTGAGAGGGAGAGCTTGTCTTCCTTGTCCTGCTTCTGTCCTGCTCCAGTCAATCTAAAGCACTCTTTCCCAGCCAGTTGCAACCTGATGTTGCTGAACTGCAGTTTCTATTGGGCCCAATATTGGCTGTGCTGGCTGCAGGGGTGTAGTCACCAGGGGGGCATCCCCCCAAAAATAAGAATTCTGCTTCTCCAATCAATCTTTCCTTCAGACACCAAATTTCTAGTACTGCAGTAATTTTGAAACTTCAGTCAGACATCTAAGAACAGAGTTTAAGCATCCAAAGAAAAAGGAGAGAAGAAGTTACTAAGGGAGTACAAACACAGCAACTGTAAAGGTTCTAGATGTTAATGATTTCCACTGTCTTACTCTCTGCTATGCTAGAAATTTGTGGTGGGAAATGAAGGAAAATTTCATGGGAGGGCAGAATACCTTCTTGGAAAAGCAACATTTATTTTTTTTCTCTCCCTTCCCCATTGATTTGCACCTGGTTGGCTGAGAATTATGAGTATTGAGGATTCTGGGTTGAAAGAGCCTTCTTTAAACAGATGCTTATGCAGCCTCTAACCAGGAATGTGCATGCAGCCCTCTAGCTCCTAGATAAGGTTTTGCAGCCTCAGGAAACAAGGATGCAGCAGTTTTTAGTGTTCAATTCTTCCTTGTACCTAGAGAGGAAACAAAATGTTTCAGAGATGTGGACACCCATCACTGACTCAACTGTGTGTGCTTTTCTTTGAAAAAAAAAGCCTTCATTTCTCCCCAGGTCAAATCAGTTTGCATACTTTCATTACATTTTTTTGACGACTCTCAGGATCTCTCAATTCTGGGGAAGCCAATAAATGTGTGAAGCCAATAAATGTGTGTCTAAAATTGTTATTGGCATGTAAGGATTATGTCCATGATGCTCTTCTCTACTTTGCCTGAAGCAGTTTTAAATTTTTTTGGTTTGGTACATTGGCGATAGATGTGTAGTTTGTCCATTTTCTTGCATGTGTTTTTATGTAGACTCCACTCTGCCTCTTTTCTCAAGAAAATATCTCACCGTTTTAAGAAATTTGCCTTTGACTCATGGTAACCCTGTGGATGAGACATCTCCAAGACTCCCTTGTTCCACTGCTCTGTTCAAGTTTTGTGCATTCATCCTTGTAATCTCCCTAATTGAGTTTCACCATCTGGCATGTGGTCTTCCTCTCTCTGCTATCCTCAAACTTTCCCAGCATTATTGTCTTTTCCAATGAGTTGTACCTTCTCATGATATAGCCAAAGTATGACAGCCTCAATTTGATCACCTTGGCTTCTAGGGGTATTTGAGACTTGATCTGTTTAAGGACCATTCAAGAGTAAACTTAAATTGCAGGAATTTTCAGTTTAGTGGTTTTACAACTTATTTGATTTGTTCGGGAATGGGAGAAACTGCTGCAGTTAAGAAATAAGAAACAGCATAACCTAAATAAATAGACTCCAGTCTTTATTATGTTTTCTGGGTTAGAGCTCTTTGCCCAAATAGTTGCCAAGATAAAAGTTTCTTTATTATGTTTTCTGGGTTAGAGCTCTTTGCCCAAATAGTTGCCAAGATAAAA